>NW_027456802.1:0-102500 GCF_040206685.1 Ascaphus truei | reverse complement strand
GGAGGAAGAAGAGCAGACGGACCACGCCTGGAAGAGGGCTGAAGATTTAAGATGAGGACACACGCGCCTTTTTTCACTACATCCAGTGTGCTGCGTCTTCTCCTCCGGGGTTCGCGTCGGGTGAGTTATTACTTATTGCGAGAACCTTTAACAAAAAAAACTTTCAAGGTGGCGTCATTTATTTTTTTTCAAATGTGTGCACGTACGCACACGCACGCACACGCACGCAACACGCAACACACGCACGCAACACGCAAACGCAACACAACGCACGCAACACAACGCACGCAACACACGCAACACACGCAACACACGCAACACACGCAACACACGCAACACACACAACACACACAACACACACAACACACACAACACACACTTTGGGGGTTATTCATTAAACTTGTGGTGCTGATTCGGAGACTCACAGTTTAATGAATAACCCACTTTGTCTAGAAGCAGTAATAATTTCCATGCCACAGAGCCCTTGTGGCTGATTTTCCCTCGATAAGACTTGGCACGAGATGGCACAGAGTGAAGAGCTAAGACATACAAATACCCGGGGGGCGATTCCCAGGGCAGAGAGAGAAATCCTGAATTAAGCTCTCGGAGGACTGACTCGCGCTGCCCAGATCTGCTCCCTGACGCAACACGAGAAACGTCTGGTGTGTCAATGTCTGCTGGCAGAACGCAGCTACAAACCTGCGCCGGATTCAATAACCTCCAATATGCGTTATCGCAGGGGTGGGCAACTCCAGTCCTCAAGGGCCTACCAACAGGTTCACACGATATCCCTGCTTCAGCACACGTGGCTCAATCAGTTCCTGGCTCAGCACAGGTGGCTATCGAAGATTGAACCGCTGATTGAGCCACCTGTGCTGAGGCAGAGATATCCTGAAAACCTGACCTGTTGGTGGCCCTCGAGGACTGGAGTTGCCCACGCCTGGGTTATCGCGATCCATCGTCAAAGGTGCAGTCCCGATAACCTCTCTTTTTTTGTTTTTTTAAACGTCCTTTTTTGTTTTCCCTTTAACAGAGTTCACTGTGCTTTTTTTATTTAAAGGGGATGGTTTCCTTTTATTTTTACGATGTTGTCAGACGCCAAAATCATAAACCCACATACAAGATGGCTGCCACTTCCCCTGTACATGCCAAAGGGGACAAAGCATCAGCGACCAGCGCTCGTTCTACATTGCTAAGGACGACTGAAGGACAATAGAACAGGATCGTGTGTATTTCAGATGATTTGTATGTATTGTATGTCTTTATTTTCAGATGATGCCCCTTTCTTACCCGATACGGAACCTACCCCCAAGAGCGAACACGCAGCGCATATTCCCAGCGCTGGTTTCACCGCGGAAAGCAAAGCGTGCGCAGCATTTCTTCCTAAAGCTTACGCAAGAGGCAAAATGGTCCCTGGTTTTCCGCCACACGTTAAACAAGTTACGGTGGGTAAAAAAGTGACAACAACCCTCCACCGTACGGCAAATAACAGTACCACGTGTGAGCACATTCACGTGTCAGACCAGTCTGCAGCCCTGCCCTTCCCCATTATCTTCAAGCATATAGTGCTTCCACAGCGGGGATTCTGGGTAATGACATGCAAACGAGCACACAGTGTCACCTTTTACTTCTTATCCATTTTAACAAGGACTCCTATAAGCTTATACCTGCCGCATTACACAGCGTTTCAGCACAGCCTAGGTGAGAGAAGTGCAGAGCCAGTAACCCTACACAAAATTTTTTTTTTTTAAAAACACAACACCTTTTTCGTCTAAATCTCCAAGCCTGGTCCAAAAATTTTGCCCATTATATACTGCCATTTTTGTGAAGTTTGGGGGAGAAACTGGCATTACTCCAGCAAAATGTTGCTCACTTTTGAGAAAAAGTAAATCTTTGAGGAAATTCAAAGCGCTTCTGCCGGCGCCGCTTACAGGAACCCACGTGAGAGGTTCGGTGCGTAACCCCAAGTCCCACAATTCTTTGCTGATGTCTTTATACAGAGTTGCACACCTGGACATCAAACCCCACAAGGGTTTTAACCGCAGTGACCCAGCGCTCAAGGGCTGAAAATCAGTGAGATTCAGGGGATCTGGGGTTAATATAAAAGTAGGTATCGCAGTGTGGCGCCACCAAAGTCTCTGAAAGTGCGGGGATGGCAAAAAATTTAAAGTGAGACTTTGACAGGTCGGAGGAGATAGAAATTCTGCTTCTAACAGAACCACCTCCCACCACATGAGCCAAAAATCAGGAAACCGCTTTTGGGATCATCAGAAAAACTAAAAACTAGCCGCGATCTCAGAGCCCAATACCGGTTCCATGTGGCACCAAAGATTCTCCTGGCTCAGACTTTGCCCCACCAGGGCGACAATGATCTTCAGAACTGCCGCACCCACTTAAATAGCCGAAGAGAACACGATACAAGAACGCACAAAGTCATTCCCTGCGCTCTTATTTCTAGAAGCCCAAGCCGGCGGCAGGTGGACAAAACACTTTCCCAATTGCTGCAGTACATTTAGGCCCATGTTCGCCAAGCAGTGCCATTTCAATTCAACAGGCCCGGAGGGAGTCTTAACGAATCGCACCACTTAGTGAACACGCCCCCACATGTCATTGCACACGTGATGATTGTAGTATGGTGTGGTGTTTTCACACACATTTCCCCCCCATACAGCATCACACGGAGTGAGGACACAACACTGGACCTCCAGCACCGGGATATTCACCGTCGCGCTCACTCCGGCGAGACTTGGAACAGGACCCCGCCGCGGGGAAATCTGTCAGAGAACTAATTATTGTATTTGAACCGGTTTGTGTATTTTGTGTCTGCAGGCAGTGTGCTAATAAAAAGGATCCATGTATTTCTAGAACGTTCTCTGTGGCCTTTTTAAAATAAATGAGAAACCTATCCTGGTGCACACGGCACCCCAGGTACGAGCGCTAGGCCACGCCGCACACGTCTCACGTATGTATATCTGTATTTATACCGTGCCACCCAGGGGCATGGCACTTTACAGCAGGGGGTCTCTGACGCTGAACCCCATTAATTTCAGCTCCAGGGACCCCCTGCTCCCGGAGATCTGTACCTGGGTAACGTTGGGAATCAGCGATGTGCCATCCGCATCGTAACAAGAAATAAAAAAGGAGAATCAATGTAATCGGCTTCCTTTAAAATACATATTTTACTTATTTGCTTCCTGTGTAAAAATGAATAGGTTCCGCTTTTCTTCATTCCTGACCTTGTGTGTTAGGCTAAGGCCCCGCTCCCAGAGTCAGCGCACCTGCGCTGCTGACAGGCGGTGCGCTGAGATACACAGACCGCGATCTGCGGTCTGTAGGGAGCGGGAGCCGGAGTGGGAGGTGGGAGGTTTGATCGGGAGGTGGGAGGTTTGATCGGGAGGTGGGCGGGAGGTGGGCGGTTTGACAGGGAGGGGGGGCGTGGCTTGAGCGGAGGGACCCGCTACTCTCCCCCCCTCCCTCCACGGACTCGGGCTGGAGCTGGAAGGTAAGTTTAAACACACACACGCAGGCACTCATTCATACACACACACGCGCACACACACACAGGCAGGCACTCACGCACTCATACACACACACGCGCGCACACACAGGCAGGCACTCATACACACACACACACACACACACACACACACACACACAGGCAGGCACTCACGCACTCGGGCACACACATACACACACAGATAGGCATGCACGCACTCAGACACACACACAGAGAAAGGCACTCACCTGCTGTCCCTCCACACTCCTCCCCGCTCCCCGAAGCCTCTCCTCCTCCCGAAGCCTCTCCTCCTCCCGAAGCCTCTCCTCCTCCCGAAGCCTCCCCTCCCCATTGGCTCACAGCCACACACGTCACGCGTCAAAGCTAGAAAACACCATTCTCTGGTGTCTCCAGCGGCTGACGCGCTACAGCGTGTAATCAGCTGTGCAGCCAGTGGGGACCGGGACCGGCTCGCGAGGATTCCCCTGCTGGTGGGGAACTCGCGACCCGCCGCCCGCGCCAACGAGCGCAGCGGGACCGAGGCCTTACATATGGGGGGTGGCAGGGTGGGGGGTGGGGGGGGGGTGGCAGGGTGGGGGGTGGGGGGGGGGGGTGGCAGGGTGGGGGGTTGGGGGGGGGGGGCGGGGATGTTAGCTTCTGCTACATCTGGAAGTGAATCTGGACCCCGTTTGGGAGTGGTAACATCGCCGAGAGCCAAACAATACCCCGGTGGTGGGATATGGCTCTATGGTAGGGGTGGCCAATTCCAGTGGTCAAGGGCCACCAACAGGTCAGGTTTTCAGGATATCCCTGCTTCAGCACAGGTAGCTTAATCTGCTGAAGCTGGGATATCCTGAAAACCTGACCTGTTGGTAGCTCCTGAGGACTGCAGTTGGCCCCTCCTTCTCTATGGCGTATGTCAGTCTAGAACAGCATCCCCCCGCCAGCCCGCAGGGCCGTGCCCGTTTCGCAGGTAGAAGAGCAGCAGGAGCAGTTTACTCCGTAGTAACAGGATTGCGCGGGATTACGCGAGGGATCTCACGGGATTACGCGAGGGATCTCACGGGATTACGTGGCGGATCTCACGGGATAAGCCTGTTGCTGTTACTGAAGTTAAAGCTTTGGGACAATCCGAGCTTTGAAATTGAACCTGCAGGAAAAGCACCTGCCAAAGGCTCGTTACTCTCCGCGGTACCAGCAGTACCAGCGGGCTCAGGGTACTAAACCGCTCAAACGCACATAGACCGAAGGTCCTAGTATGACGGACGGTAACATTTCTAACACGGTTACACACGGAAATAAAGGGGGTGGAGTGGTGCAGTTGCCCAGGGGGCAGCCGTTTAGGGGGCACAGGTCAAGCCGGCAGTGATGAGCAGCTGCGGTAAAAGGCAGAGAACAGTGATAGCGGCGGAAGAGCCCGACCCAGAAGTCTCAACTGACTTCCAGTGTCTGCCACCAGGGCGGCCTCGCCTCCCCCACTGGTGGTGGTGGGGACTATTAGCTGCGAGGCACGGGGGGGGGGGGGAGGGGGGAGAGATAGTTGGTGGAACTTGATCCGGGTGCAAGAATACACAGTTCCTCCTCTAATTGCAATGCATCAGGACCTCTCCGGGTGTTTGTAAGGTCACTGGAACCCAGCCCAGAAGTCCTGGAAGGAACATGTCCAGTGTCGCCAGAGAGATGTGATAAGGGGAAGTAATACACATTCTGAATAAGCGTGAGCCCCTTCAGTGCCCTGCGTGCGAATGTAGTGTCCGCCAGACCCCATTAGGCTGCGCTTATAGTGCCCGCGACGGCGCTCGAAAACAAAACAATTGACTCCGTCGCCAGCGCTTATACTAAGTGCGACGGCGCGTCTGGAAAAGTGGTAGCCGTGTCTATTTGATTTTTTAGAGACAGTCGCCACATGTGACCCTCTAAACCAATCAAATTGCGCGGCCCGCCCCTTTTAGCGACCGTCGCTAAAAAACAAATGACAATTATTGCGGGTGGCGTTGGTCGCGTTGCCAGCACTATAAGCGTGGCCTTAGAATGTGCCCCGTACTTCAACGCACTATGGCGGTTCCGGTAGATCGCAATCAATGGGACCGTCCCCTTCCATTGCCGGAACGACGTTGAAGCGATCAAAATGAACAAGACTTCCCGGAGGTGGCAGAACCCGCTGGCACTGAAAGGGTTAAGCGGCCGTCACCCCAGAAGCATTTACCTCTCGGCAACAAAATGTATAAAGGATCGGCTCAGATCCGAGGCGGCGTTCCCAGGGGCTGATGGGAAGAGGAGATCTCTCGTCTCCCTCTGCTTGTGATGCAGCGATTAGAGCGCTTAACCCGGACGCAGCATGTCCCACTGAATGGCTGCCAAGAAGCAGCACGCAATTAACCATTACAGCGCCCGGCGGAGCTACCTGGCCTGCCACGGGCAGTCCGATCCAAGAGGGAAGTGAAGCCCTCCCTCCACTTCTCGCGTCCGGGCACCAGTCACGTCATGTGACCGTTCCTGGATGACGTAAGTGCCATCGGTGGTCGCCAGATCTCTGCGCTGTGCTTACACCTTTCAGCAACGGAAATCGGTAAAAGGAACGGTTAGGAGCCTGCTACCGACTTATTGTCATAGGGGCCAGGCCGATGAAGTGACAGCTGTGTACCGGCTCCACATACACACAGATTACATTGATACTATATGTAACCCCCTTTCCCTATGGGAAACCGCGGGCGATTACGAGTGCTGCTGTTACCTGTGAGACCCACAGGAGGCCAAAGCCTCCGCTTCCGGGGAGCCTGGGGTACTATATCTCTCATGGCGCAGCGCCTCCACCTACGAGGATCGCAGCGTAAGCGGGATGACTCCTCATAGGACACAATAATTACTATACAATCTGGTATAATATACTGCTTTACTGGAGTAAAGTATAACAAACTATAACAATATCACAACAATACAATAACATGGGCGATTACCCCCAAAGTACTGAGGGTGCGGTGGCACCGACACCCCTGTGTCCTGACACCCAGTCAGTCCCACCCAATGTGAGGTAGCGCTACCCCTGTGAAATGTTCGAGCACTTATACCTTCCTGGGCACTCCTGTACCCAGGTGCAGCTGTCGGGTAAGGATCAGTCAGGTCCCATGCAGTGGGGCCTCCGACCCCAATCCCCTCACTCCTTAGGATCCTGATCCGCCTCGTGGGTGAGCTCCAGCTGGAGTGTTTCACTTGAATGTCCCGAATCCCGTGGCCGTCTGGTCACTGGTGCAACAGTACTACTACGTACTAAGGGGCAGAGTCCCTATCTGGGGCCTTCCCTGACACACTCCGCTGGGGTGACTCAGGACCTAGCTGGGGCCTAAGGGAGCAAGCAGAGGATACCCGGTCTCTCCTGCTCACATTAGCCCTATTGGCTGGGACTGCCCCATGTGATTTTCCTCCCCCCAGAGGATCCTGGGACTTGTAAACCCGCTGTAGTGTATTCGGTGCCAAATCTAAAATGGCCGCTGCACTACCTGACTGCGCATGTGCCGTTCATCGTGACGCACAAGTTGGCTGGCCCCGCACTCCCGATACTTCACGGAGCTCTGGAGGGCACTGCAACAGTTCCCCCTAACCGGAGTTCAGAAGGGGGACTCCGATACATATATATTGCTTTCAATGTATCTCTTCCTATAGAGAACTCATGTTGGGCCGTTATAAAGTAACTAACTGCGCGCGCGTGTGTGTGTGTGTGTGTGTGTGTGTGTGTGTGTGTGTGTGTGTGTGTGTGTGTGTGTGTGTGTGTGTGTGTGTGTGTGTGTGTGTGTGTGTGTGTGTGTGTGTGTGTGTGTGTGTGTGTGTGTGTGTGTGTACGATCTGCTGTGGTTGACCTTTGTTTATCTAATGTTCGGCAACAATATAGCAACTCAAGAGATAGATTACAAGAATGCACAAAATGTTCACCTGTAAATAACACACACACACACACACACACAGATGGCCCTTGTGTGGTGGCCCTCTTCCCTTCCAAGGAGAAGTATCTTACGATGGACAACATATACTTCTAGGCAGCTTTTTGACACGCACAGTGACACAGAAGGATTTGTGGCCACGTCAAGTGGAACATTATAAAATTGTGTGAATTTGTTTTTTATATCTAACTGAGAAATATAGAAAAGGAACTGGGGAATTTCTTGGACCAATCATTATTAGATGTTCTGCTGCATACAGTAGTTGATCTCATCACTTTCTGGCCCAATCATTAGATGCGGAACAATATTGACGTAATTCCCAATGTTTGATCTTTCCACATACAGTGGCGTGCAGCTGAATTATATAGAAATGGCACTGTAGGTGTGTGGTTACCACGCGCTGTACGGAGGCGATTGTCTTGTATAAACCAAATGTCTCATATCCTACTTACATTGGCCAACGATTTGTTATATCTTATTAGTGTCTTCGTCTATTTTAGATCATTAATACTTAATCAAACCTTATGGGTATATGTTTATTTATCCTATATTCATATGTGTATACCTATATCTGATGCTATACTAAACTGATCATTATATAGTGATACAAGTTTCATGATTGTATGTGATATTTCTTCAGTTCTTAGTCCAGACAGAGTATAGATACTGGTTATAGTATTATTTACAATTCCAATGCCATTTTAAAGAAAATTATATTTGACATTTTTTATTTTAGCCGTTGTAATTGCAGAAATGATGTAGATCTTTGCAAAAAGAAAACAAGCCATCTCGTCTCCCGTCCTACAGCCATAATCTCTGCGCCCCGTCTCCCGTCCTACAGCCATAATCTCTGCGCCCCGTCTCCCGTCCTACAGCCATAATCTCTGCGCCCCGTCTCCCGTCCTACAGCCATAATCTCTGCGCCCCGTCTCCCGTCCTACAGCCATAATCTCTGCGCCCCGTCTCCCGTCCTACAGCCATAATCTCTGCGCCCCGTCTCCCGTCCTACAGCCATAATCTCTGCGCCCCGTCTCCCGTCCTACAGCCATAATCTCGGCGCCCCGTCTCCCGTCCTACAGCCATAATCTCGGCGCCCCGTCTCCCGTCCTACAGCCATAATCTCGGCGCCCCGTCTCCCGTCCTACAGCCATAATCTCGGCGCCCCGTCTCCCGTCCTACAGCCATAATCTCTGCGCCCCGTCTCCCGTCCAACAGCCATAATCTCGGCGCCCCGTCTCCCGTCCTACAGCCATAATCTCTGCGCCCCGTCTCCCGTCCTACAGCAATAATCTCGGCGCCCCGTCTCCCGTTCTACAGCCATAATCTCTGCGCCCCGTCTCCCGTCCTACAGCCATAATCGCGCCGCCCCGTCTCCCGTCCTACAGCCATAATCTCGGCGCCCCGTCTCCCGTCCTACAGCCATAATCTCGGCGCCCCGTCTCCCGTCCTACAGCCATAATCTCGGCGCCCCGTCTCCCGTTCTACAGCCATTATCTCGGCGCCCCGTCTCCCGTTCTACAGCCATAATCTCGGCGCCCCGTCTCCCGTCCTACAGCCATAATCTCGGCGCCCCGTCTCCCGTCCTACAGCCATAATCTCGGCGCCCCGTCTCCCGTCCTACAGCCATAATCTCGGCGCCCCGTCTCCCGTCCTACAGCCATTATCTCGGCGCCCCGTCTCCCGTCCTACAGCAATAATCTCGGCGCCCCATCTCCCGGCATAATATCGGTCCCCCAATCCTATAGCCATAATCTCGGTGCCTGTCCATTTTACTTAAAATGGGGAGTTCCCGAACGTCTGGAGACCTCGGAGGAACTGAGGGGACTCCCCCAGCTCAGATGTAAAAAATATATGTTCCCTCATCCACGGTATCGTGGCTCTCCGATCCGTTCATTTGAATGAGGCCGCAGTGTTCCTGATAAAGGGGAACGGGAATATTGCATGCCCAGGGGATACTAACATGTTTATCACACGTGATCACGTGTATAGTGTTCAGGCGTTTCCAAATGCATAGTGCAGTATTCCCACGCCTTCTCAGCACGCCTAATCCTGTAGTAATTTGCAAACAATAGATTTCTACATCAGCCTGGGCTACAAAGTGACTTATTCCCATGAAACATTTAGCAAAACAATAAATGTATGAAAATACGCATTACAAATGGAAAATAATTTAAATCCCTTAAAACAAAAGATTATATACATACAGGAAGAGACGTGCTAAAAGAAATCTATCAGCACTATACCATTTATACTCTATCTAAATGGTGCAGGAATAGGAGTAGTATTATATACACACACACACACACACACACACACACACACACACACACACACACACACACACGATCCTGCAAACAGATAACGCAATAACATCTACCATAAGAAAGCCAGATAAATAATGCTAAATAAGCCTCGGGCAGCGCTATGGGATAAGAATGTAAACACCAAGAGAAAAAAGCATCGCACGAGAATCAAAAAGTAGAACAAATTGAGAAAAAGCATGCACACCAAGTCTTGTGATAAAAAGGTATAATAAGTAAATTCAACATTTTCACTCCCTCTTTTTCAAGAAAAAGGCTCCGGTGAGAGACGAAACATTGATTTTTGTTAATAAACTTTTTTTTTTTTTTTTTTAATTATCACAAGACTTGATTTTCCCCCTTAGATGGAGGCGGGCGCACCCAATACAACCAAAGGTTGTGCAAAACACAAAAGTAGGCTCAGCAAGCACGTCCCGGCAAAAAGGCAAACGGGGTTTAGATTGCGTCGTTTCGATCCACGTTGGGACCTCTCAAAGCTGATCCAAAAGTCCATCACGGCCCCTATTTGAACCCAGTGCCAAGACGGAGAAAGATTCCATCCCGGATCGAAACGTTGCCACAATCTAAATAATGTGCACTTTTTCCCGGGACGTGCTTGCTGTCTACGTGTGCAGTGCACGCACACTAGAGTGAGTGTATGTGTATGTTAATACACACGTCTTCGGACAGAACAGCAGTGGAGTTTGTAATCTAATAGGCCTCATAAAATACTGATGTGAACAGTCAGGTGAAATGTGCTGAGCGCACAGAACAGAGGCAGCCGGGGAGGGGGATCCTTCTGGAAGTTTCTCTTTTGGCCGTTGCAGTGTGGACAGATCAGAGGAACCGAGCTTGTCCCGTGCACAGGCAAAAATATAGAAATCCTAATGAATATAAGGGATCCCCAATGATCAGCCCTATTCCTCTGGCTGGCCTATCCCTTCCCTGCCTCACCAGCAGACATGAGCCAAGTCCTTACAATGACCCCACACGTCCTCACTGCCACTCTGCTCACACTCCAGGGAACGCTACTAGGAGTCAAATATATTTCCTCTTTTAAACAATGGCAAAGATATTACTGAATTAGCATCCTCCCTGCAGGTGTACGATTCAGACCCATTCAACCTCCTCAACTGACCTCTCCCCCTTCCTGGGGGACGGTAGTGGTCCTACGTTGGGAGACCCCACTATTCTTGAGAAATTCTCATTTAGGCGCAAAGGGCATTTGCCCATATTCAAGATGGTGGCCGGGCACCTTTCCACCTGTGGCAGTAATGGTCAGAGGCCATTTTAAGCTCCCCAAAAGGCCATCTGATCCTGGAGAGGGGCAGAGGTAGTGAGGATGCTGCAGGTCAGAGCTCCTCTCCCTCCAGTCAGTGGTTTGATGACAGCACGCTCCTCCTCATGTTGCCCCCACTGGGTGACCTGCTAGCATTAGGGGAAGGCCGTCAGGAAAGGCGATGGGCACCATTAACCCCGTGTACGGTCCGGCAATGCTTTGCCGGCAGGGAAGAGGGTTAAGAAACAGTATACACTTCCCGCTGCTTTGAGCCCCCTAGCAGTAAGTATACTGCCCAGGGATTTCCCCGCTATCCCCACCTCACGAGAGTGAAACTCTGCTCCGAACACCCGACTCTACAAGTAACCCGAGAAATAAATGCAACTCTTCCTAAAGAAAATATCCCAGCCAATAAAAGGACACGAGACAATCGCCGTCTCCCTGCGGCCGGGGAGAGAACGCAGACAATCGCCGTCTCCCTGCGGCCGGGGAGAGAACGCAGACAATCACCGTCTCCCTGCGGCCGGGGAGAGAACGCAGACAATCGCCGTCTCCCTGCGGCCGGGGAGAGAACGGAGACAATCGCCGTCTCCCTGCGGCCGGGGAGAGAACGCAGACAATCGCCGTCTCCCTGCGGCCGGGGAGAGAACGCAGACAATCGCCGTCTCCCCGCGGCCGGGGAGAGAACGCAGACAATCGCCGTCTCCCCGCGGCCGGGGAGAGAACGCAGACAATCGCCGTCTCCCTGCGGCCGGGGAGAGAACGGAGACAATCGCCGTCTCCCCGCGGCCGGGGAGAGAACGGAGACAATCGCCGTCTCCCTGCGGCCGGGGAGAGAACGGAGACAATCGCCGTCTCCCTGCGGCCGGGGAGAGAACGGAGACAATCGCCATCTTCCTGCGGCCGGGGAGAGAACGGAGACAATCGCCATCTTCCTGCGGCCGGGGAGAGAACGGAGACAATCGCCGTCTCCCTGCGGCCGGGGAGAGAACGGAGACAATCGCCGTCTCCCTGCGGCCGGGGAGAGAACGGAGACAATCGCCGTCTCCCTGCGGCCGGGGAGAGAACGGAGACAATCGCCATCTTCCTGCGGCCGGGGAGAGAACGGAGACAATCGCCGTCTCCCTGCGGCCGGGGAGAGAACGGAGACAATCGCCGTCTCCCTGCGGCCGGGGAGAGAACGGAGACAATCGCCGTCTCCCTGCGGCCGGGGAGAGAACGGAGACAATCGCCGTCTCCCTGCGGCCGGGGAGAGAATGGAGAGCGGCAGAGGACTCGCATTGCCAGGAAACAGGCCGGGGGCGTCTCTCCTGGAGCCTGTAATGAGGATGTTTTATTCAGAACGTTCTCTGGGTTTCCTACCGGTGGGAATGGACGTCCGCTGTCTCGTCTCCAAACCAGTATTAGCAAAGAAACACTGGGAAGGGATTAACATCCCCGGGCAATGGCGGCAAGCGCCATTTACTGCGCCCACTCCTGTTTTTATAAAGCCCTCCGTTTATCACACACCGTGACGCTAAACTCGGGGGGCGAGGGGCTACAGAAAGCGCTGTTTGGCAGGTGTTCGAGCACGAAGACTGAAGCAGTGTCAAGACAGTCTTTGAAGTGGGTGAGCCCAGACTCAGCTCTCCTTGTGAAAGTTACTTTATCTCTTTAAGCCTCAGGCCGGGGGGCTCAACTCCACTCCTCAAGCCCCCCCCCCTCCTCCCCCCAACAGGTCAGTTTTCATGATATCCCAGCTTCAGCAGAGGTGGCTCATCAAAGACTCAGAATCTGATTGAGCCACCTGTGCTGAAGCAGGGACATCTTGAAACCTAACCTGCTAGTTGGGGGGGGGGGTGGCTTGAGGACTAGAATTTAGCACCCCTGCCTTAACATTAGAGTGTCAGCTCATGAGGGCAGAGACTAACGTGCAGCACTGCTTACATTGTCAGCATTAAATATGAATACATATTGTTAATGCTACAGGTTGCCATTGCGATTTTAATTACAAAATAAGTACACTTACAGATTCTCCTTTTCCCCCTTAATAAAAGGATATATTTATCTCCCTCTGTTTTAGAGAAATATAATATATAGGGTATTCTTAGTGTGACTACGTTGACCACTGTAACCTCTTATATGCCACCCATGTGTTATCATCCTCGTTCATTTGTAAAGCGCAAACATTCTGCAGCGCAGTACAATGGGTGCAGGACTTGTATACATTACACAAACAGAATGACACAACATAAGGACACAACATAAGGACACATGCAGAAACATATACAGAGAGGGAATGATGGGGAGAATATGGCTAATAGGGTTAGAATATGGCCCAGTCTGACAGCTGATCCCAGTAAGGTTGGGGGGGAGTAGGGGGCGGGTGTTACATAGGGTGGAGGTTGCTCTGTATTTGGTGCACAGAGAAAGATGTCTAAAAATGTGCAGGTTGCAAAAACCTCTAATGTAAAAGGACTGCACACAGTGGTGTGTGTGAGATATATATATATTTACAGTGGTCGACAAATCACTAAAAAATCCACTCGCCACCTAGTACCACACGTGTGCTGCTTGGGCCAATAGGAGCTCGCCACGATGTTAAATACACTCGCCCGGGGCGTGCAAATGTATAGGTTTGTCGAACACTAATATATATATATATATATATATATATATATATATATATATATATATATATATATATATATATATATATATATATATATATATATATATATATATATATATATATATATATATATATATATATATATATATATATATATATATATACACGCACACACACGGTACCAATGCAGGAAGAACTCCACGGTTTTGTGACTTTCGAACACACTCTTATCCCTCTTAAACAGAAAGAGCCGGTACAGGTTAGCACACTTGGTCCCTCCAATCACACGGAGCTCTCCTGTGCACCCACCCCCCCCACTATATATATGTCCCTCCTGTCACACTGATCTCTGCTGCCCCCCCCCCTCCTCCCACTATATATGTCCCTCCTGTCACACAGAGCTCTGCTGCCCCCCCTCCTCCCACTGTATATGTCCCTCCTGTCACACTGATCTCTGCTGCCCCCCCCCCTCCTCCCACTATATATGTCCCTCCTGTCACACTGATCTCTGCTGCCCCCCCCCCCTCCTCCCACTGTATATGTCCCTCCTGTCACACTGATCTCTGCTGCCCCCCCCTCCTCCCACTATATATGTCCCTCCTATCATACTGAGCTCTGCTGCACACACACACAACCCCCACACTATATATGTCCCTCCTGTCACATTGAGCTCTGCTGCACACACACACACACACACACACACACACCCCACTATATATGTCCCTCCTGTCATACTGAGCTCTGCTGCACACACACCCCCACTATATATGTCCCTCCTGTCATACTGAGCTCTGCTGCACACCCCCCCCCCCCCCACTATATATGTCCCTCCTGTCACACTGAGCTCTGCTGCACACACCCCCGCCCCCACACCCCCACTATATATGTCCCTCCTGTCACACTGAGCTCTGCTGCACATCCCCCCCCCCCCACACACTATATATGTCCCTCCTGTCACACTGAGCTCTGCTGCACCCCCCCCCCCACACACACACACACACACACACACACACACACTATATATGTCCCTCCTGTCACACTGAGCTCTGCTGCACACACACCCCCCCCCCACACCCCCACTATATATGTCCCTCCTGTCACACTGAGCTCTGCTGTACATCCCCCCCCCACACACACACTATATATGTCCCTCCTGTCACACTGAGCTCTGCTGCACACACCCAGGTTGGGAAACACTGGCTAAATGATGGTAGTACATGTTACAATATCCATGTTCCCTGCCCACTTGGGCCATTAGATGGAGCAGTGCATCAGGAATACAGGTAGCGAGCTGCATGTGGGGAGAGAAAGCACAAAGTGCGTGTCACAGCTGCATATTCACAGCTTACTCCCAAAACCTGCTGTGATTTCCGCTACACACGGACAGGTGTGGGGAAAACCCTGCGTGTAACACACACACACAGGGACAGGTGTGGGGAAAACCCTGCGTGTAACACACACACAGGGACAGGTGTGGGGAAAACCCTGCGTGTAACACACACACACACACACAGGGACAGGTGTGGAGGAAAACCCTGCGTGTAACACACACACACACACAGGGACAGGTGTGGGGAAAACCCTGCGTGTAACACACACACACACACAGGGACAGGTGTGGAGGAAAACCCTGCGTGTAACACACACACACACACACACAGGGACAGGTGTGGGGAAAACCCTGCGTGTAACACACACACACACACACACACACACACAGGGACAGGTGTGGGGAAAACCCTGCGTGTAACACACACACACACAGGGACAGGTGTGGGGAAAACCCTGCGTGTAACACACACACACACAGGGACAGGTGTGGAGGAAAACCCTGCGTGTAACACACACACACACACACACACACACAGGGACAGGTGTGGGGAAAACCCTGCGTGTAACACACACACACACACACACACACACAGGGACAGGTGTGGGGAAAACCCTGCGTGTAACACACACACACACACACAGGGACAGGTGTGGGGAAAACCCTGCGTGTAACACACACACACACACACACACACACACACACACACACACACAGGGACAGGTGTGGGGAAAACCCTGCGTGTAACACACACACACACACACAGGGACAGGTGTGGGGAAAACCCTGCGTGTAACACACACACACACACACACAGGGACAGGTGTGGAGGAAAACCCTGCGTGTAACACACACACACACACACACACACACACACACACACACACACACACACAGGGACAGGTGTGGGGAAAACCCTGCGTGTAACACACACACACACACACACACACACGTCTAAAGATTCCAGGCTCCTAAACGCAAACCCCTCCTTATCGCTGCTGTGTGAGAGACAAATGTGGATATATATATATATATTCAAAAATGAATGGACGATACCGTTCTGTGGCTAACGAAATGCTTTATTTGTGCGAGCTTTCGAGATAAACTGATCTCTTCTTCTGGCGATGTTACAATGAATGAAGCCAAAAAAAAAAGGGGTTTTACTTAAAAACAGCCTGGAATGTGATCTGATCACTGTCTAGTTGTGCCTGTTTTTTCAGTAAATCCTTTAGCTTCATTTGAGAGTATATATATATATACACACACACATACACACATACACACACATACACACACATACATACATATACATACACACACACACACACACAGGCCTCCTTGGTGCACGTTAAAAATAAACGCTCATAATTATAATTGAACTGGTTGTCATGGGTTTTCTAGTCTCTGGATTTGTTAACACTTCAGTTGTGAGCTGCATGGTGTGTTTGTCCAAACCCTATACAAAAAAAAAAAAAAACCCCAGGGTTTGTATCCTATAATAAAGATGAGACCTTATTCCTGAAATATCCAACGTCCTGCACTTGAAGGAGATGTTACAGGAGATAATGGAAGACACATCAATTAGGTCACTACATCATTAGGTGACCACAAAAGGGAGGGGTTAGGGGTTATAATGACATTGAATACAACATGCAGCCCCTTATAGTCTGACCATCGCTGCAATACAGGACAGGAAGGAAACTGCAGTAAGACAGAGAGAGCAACAACCACATCCACCCATCTATAATAGCACCAACAAAGGCCGCAGGGTAGTGCAACGCGAATGTCAAAAAGCAGTGGTACATTACTAGTCAATATTTACACACAGACAAGGAAATGGCTGTGCAGAAGAGCTGACACTCATATGGATGAGAAGTGTGCAATCTACATAACAGTATAATGTCTAATAATATAAATCCCTTTCCATCCATATTAAAAAAAAAAAAAAATCAGTATAATGACAAAATGCCAATAGATTCTCAGCTCTGATCACAGCACCCCAACCTCATTTACAGTTAGGTTTAAAGACCAGGCCATTTGCTGCAAACCCCACCCCCCACTATAGGATGAAAATGCATCTAGGCATGTTTGGGGTGATAGCACTGTATGTCTGTGCAGCCCAACCTCAGCACAATAACAGAAGATCACATCACACATGTACACTGTCAGTGACCATTTAAAGTCATGTACCCAGAACACCAGAGAAGAGAGAGTGTGTGTGTGTGTGTGTGTGTACACACACACACACACACACACATCTATATATCTTTCAGAAGGGGATCCCCTGAAGGATCTTACCATACAAAGGGGAAGAGGGTGCAGTGACTATGAAACAAGACTAGCTATATAACCCTATAAAGGTGTATCAGATACATATGTCTTACCTATTCCTGGAGCAACGTAGATGAAATACAGAAAGGATGAGGAGAGGGAGAACAGGAAGAAGACAGCCACCACTGACCGGTTCGGGATCCGCACAATCCGCCTCATCATATCCAAAGACATTTAAAAAAAAAGTGAGATTTCTAACAGTGGGATATACAAATAAAAGGGTGTGATTGCTGGGGGGATATTCCTGGAAAGGTGAATAAATGCTGATCATGAAATCAGGAATCTAGAGAGGGGAAGGGGTGATTAACTAGGTAACATAGGGTGAGGGATCAATCTTAGGAAAATGCCCAAAAGGGGGATCTGCAGCCAGAAAATAAATGTACAGCGTGAATCCCAAGGTGCTGCTGGTTACAGGAACAAAGCTGTGTATCTATATCTATATAGTAATCAATGGGGATCCATTCAAACAAGGAAGCCCTGGGCGGGTGTGATCTCTTTGGGTAAGGTTACAGGGAAGAGGGGGGGTTCCCAGGCTGCCAGTCCCAGGCAGAGCAGATCATGAATGGGAGAAGAGATCAAGTAGATTGGGAGGAGCCATGGGGAGGGGGCAGGGTCAGGGAGGAGAGACCGCCGGCACAATGTGTCAGAGTGAAAGGGGAGGGCGGGGCCAGTGAGGAAGGGGAGGAGCCAGTGAGAAGAGAGAGTGTAAGGGAGTGGCAGCGGGGAAGGGGGCGTGGTTATGGAGGAGACGGACTGCAGCTGCTGTAGCTGATACAATGTATCACAGGGAGTAAGGGGGCGGGGCTTACCAGGGAGTAAGGGGGCGGGGCTTACCAGGGAGGGTCTCCAAACTACCAACCTCTAGCAGTGTGATGCCTTTGGCAGGACCAGCAAAATACTTAACCCTTCAATCTCAGTGAGCCAAGCGTTTTCTTTTATTTCTTGTTTCTTTTCTCCCTTTAATACAATACATCAATACAATACACACAATAATAAGTAATTAGGTAAGGGGCAGATCTCTTGTGATCGATCAGCGAAGATTCGGCTCTGGGGTTCACTAAATGGCTGTCAGTGCAGCAGAAGAGGGCCAAAGATACAAAGTTCTGTGGGGAAGATAATGTGACCAGGCAGTCAGTTGATATTATTGGTGCACTGCTAGAGAGAGGGCAGGGCTCACAAAGGGGTGTGCCAGAGCCTGTTTCAGGAGAGGAAGGGGATGTGACTTTGTAAAGGGCTGCTATAGAAACAAAAAGTGCTTGTTACATTATAATACATGTAGCTCCCTTTCCCCTGTGTCAGGGCGACTACATGTGCTCCTTAGACCTGCAGGGCAAACAGGAGGCCTGATCCTCCGCCACGGGGAGTCTGGGGTGTGTATATAAATATCTACTAACAGAGCCTCCACCTGGGAAGGATCCTCACACAGTAGGATGGCCCCGCCCAAGATTATATACCCAGTAATACACACGCAAAGTATGGGTACCAGTATTTACTGGAAGGTACTAAACAATAACCTTGAACACCCACACTATATACAGTACAGCTTATACAGCCGCGCACTGTATTCCCACAGTACTTGGGTGCAGGGGCACCTGTGTCCCAGTGTCCAGGCCACGAACGCCTGTCCCGCCCCAAGTGTGAGACAGCGCTGCCCCACAATGCGTTGGTGCACGTGTGGAAAATACCTGCCCAGAGCTCAAGCCCCGGGGTCGCTGAGTAAGGCCATGAAAAAAGTCAGTCTGTTCCACCGAAGGTCCATCTCCGTGGGGTGGCCTCCAGCCGGAGCGTCCCACCTTAGCCTCTGAGGTGATGGCCTGGTCTGGTCCCAGATGCAGGCCACGCACACCGCGTGCGTCCATCACCGGTACAAGGGTACTGCACTAACAGGCTAAGGGGGGCTTCCCTATCTGAGGGGCCTTCCCTAAATCACCGCCCGTGCACGTCATTCTCCTGCCACTACACAGGCCCGTGGCAAGTCATTCTCATGCCACTACACAGGCCCGTGGCAAGTCATTCTCCTGCCACTACACAGGCCCGTGCACGTCATTCTCCTGCCACTACACAGGCCCGTGGCAAGTCATTCTCCTGCCACTACACAGGCCCGTGCACGTCATTCTCCTGCCACTATACAGGCCCGTGGCAAGTCATTCTCCTGCCACTACACAGGCCCGTGGCACGTCATTCTCCTGCCACTACACAGGCCCGTGCACGTCATTCTCCTGCCACTACACAGGCCCGTGGCAAGTCATTCTCATGCCACTACACAGGCCCGTGGCAAGTCATTCTCCTGCCACTACACAGGCCCGTGCACGTCATTCTCCTGCCACTACACAGGCCCGTGCACGTCATTCTCCTGCCACTACACAGGCCCGTGGCAAGTCATTCTCCTGCCACTACAGAGGCTTGTGGCAAGTCATTCTCCTGCCACTACACAGGCCCGTGGCAAGTCATTCTCCTGCCACTACACAGGCCCGTGGCAAGTCATTCTCCTGCCACTACACAGGCCCGTGGCACATCATTCTCCTGCCACTACACAGGCCCGCGCACGTCATTCTCCTGCCGCTACACAGGCCCGTGCACGTAATTCTCCTGCCACTATACAGGCCCGTGGCAAATCATTCTCCTGCCACTACACAGGCCCGTCCACGTCATTCTCCTGCCACTACACAGGCCCGTGCACGTCATTCTCCTGCCACTACACAGGCCCGTGGTAAGTCATTCTCCTGCCACTACACAGGCCCGTGGCAAGTCATTCTCCTGCCACTACACAGGCCCGTCCACGTCATTCTCATGCCACTACACAGGCCCGTGGCAAGTCATTCTCCTGCCACTACACAGGCCCGTGGCAAGTCATTCTCCTGCCACTACACAGGCCCGTGGCAAGTCATTCTCATGCCACTACACAGGCCCGTGGCAAGTCACTCATTTTAACATAGTTTTTCTCCGTGTGTGGGCACTTTGAAGCAGCTAAACAAGTACAGAGCCAGCAACCCATTTAGGAAGAGATTATAATACTGGATAAAGGTTGTGGACAAGATGTTAGAAGGTGAAGAAGCATGAACAGGGAGAAGGAGCCCCCCTTATTCCCTTGTACCCTGTGTTCCTTGTCTTCCTCTCCCCTCCCCCCCACCTTTCCCTTACCCTCCCTTCCCTCATGTTTCATTCTGCATAGTTTGACCTTGTTATCTGCGTATTTGTTATTCTCACGTTACACACACCACGTATATTTTGCATTTAGTGTACACCGTGTTCATTACTTTTGTTATATTAAATTCAGTTTAGCTTATTCCAAAAAATCTTTTCTTCGTCCTTTTTTCCTTTGAGTGCTGGGTACTTGGTTGTAGATTCAGTTTGTGGAGGATAGTGGGTTCCTCCTGGTTCCTGAATGCTGGGTACTTGGTTGTAGATTCAGTTTGTGGAGGATAGTGGGTTCCTCCTGGTTCCTGAGTGCTGGGTACTTTTTTGCAGAGGCAATTTGTGGAGGATAGTGGGTTCCTCCTGGTTCCTGAGTGCTGGGTACTTTTTTGCATATTCAGTTTGTGGAGGATAGTGGGTTCCTCCTGGTTCCTGAGTGCTGGGTACCTTTTTGCATATTCAGTTTGTGGAGGATAGTGGGTTCCTCCTGGTTCCTGAGTGCTGGGTACTTTTTTGCAGAGGCAGTTTGTGGAGGATAGTGGGTTCCTCCTGGTTCCTGAGTGCTGGGTACTTTTTTGTAGATTCCGTTTGTGGAGGATAGCGGGTTCCTCCTGGTTCCTGAGTGCTGGATACTTTTTTGTAGATTCCGTTTGTGGAGGATAGCGGGTTCCTCCTGGTTCCCGAGTGCTGGGTACTTTGTTGTAGATGCAGTTTGTGGAGGATAGTGGGTTCCTCCTGCTTCCCGAGTGCTGGGTACTTTGTTGTAGATGCAGTTTGTGGAGGATAGTGGGTTCCTCCTGGTTCCTGAGTGCTGGGCACTTTGTTGTAGATGCAGTTTGTGGAGGATAGTGGGTTCCTCCTGGTTCCTGAGTGCTGGGTACTTTTTTGTAGATTCCGTTTGTGGAGGATAGTGGGTTCCTCCTGGTTCCTGAGTGCTGGGTACTTTTTTGCAGAGGCAGTTTGTGGAGGATAGTGGGTTCCTCCTGGTTCCCGAGTGCTGGGTACTTTTTTGCAGATTCAGTTTGCGGAGGATAGTGGGTTCCTCCTGGTTCCTGAGTGCTGGGTACTTTTTTGCAGATTCAGTTTGCGGAGGATAGTGGGTTCCTCCTGCTTCCCGAGTGCTGGGTACTTTTTTGCAGAGGCAGTTTGTGGAGGATAGTGGGTTCCTCCTGGTTCCTGAGTGCTGGATACTTTTTTGCAGAGGCAGTTTGTGGAGGATAGTGGGTTCCTCCTGGTTCCCGAGTGCTGGGTACTTTTTTGCAGATTCAGTTTTTGGAGGATAGTGGGTTCCTCCTGGTTCCTGAGTGCTGGGCACTTTGTTGTAGATGCAGTTTGTGGAGGATAGTGGGTTCCTCCTGGTTCCTGAGTGCTGGGTACTTTTTTGCAGATTCAGTTTTTGGAGGATAGTGGGTTCTTCCTGGTTCCTGAGTGCTGGGTACTTTTTTGCAGAGGCAGTTTGTGGAGGATAGTGGGTTCCTCCTGGTTCCCGAGTGCTGGGTACTTTTTTGCAGATTCAGTTTGTGGAGGATAGTGGGTTCCTCCTGGTTCCTGAGTGCTGGGTACTTTTTTGCAGAGGCAGTTTGTGGAGGATAGTGGGTTCCTCCTGGTTCCTGAGTGCTGGGTACTTTTTTGCAGAGGCAGTTTGTGGAGGATAGTGGGTTCCTCCTGGTTCCTGAGTGCTGGGTACTTTTTTGCAGAGGCAGTTTGTGGAGGATAGTGGGTTCCTCCTGGGTCCTGAGTGCTGGGTACTTTTTTGCAGATTCAGTTTGTGGAGGATAGTGGGTTCCTCCTGGTTCCTGAGTGCTGGGCACTTTGTTGTAGATGCAGTTTGTGGAGGATAGTGGGTTCCTCCTGGTTCCCGAGTGCTGGGCACTTTGTTGTAGATGCAGTTTGTGGAGGATAGTGGGTTCCTCCTGGTTCCTGAGTGCTGGGTACTTTTTTGCAGAGGCAGTTTGTAGAGGATAGCGGGTTCCTCCTGGTTCTCGAGTGCTGGGTACTTTTTTGCAGATTCAGTTTGTGGAGGATAGTGGGCTCCTCCTGGTTCCTGAGTGCTGGGTACTTTTTTGCAGAGGTAGTTTGTGGAGGATAGTGGGTTCCTCCTGGTTCCTGAGTGCTGGGTACTTTTTTGCAGAGGCAGTTTGTGGAGGATAGTGGGTTCCTCCTGGGTCCTGAGTGCTGGGTACTTTTTTGCAGAGGCAGTTTGTGGAGGATAGTGGGTTCCTCCTGGTTCCTGAGTGCTGGGTACTTTTTTGCAGATTCAGTTTGTGGAGGATAGTGGGTTCCTCCTGGTTCCTGAGTGCTGGGTACTTTTTTTGCAGATTCAGTTTGTGGAGGATAGTGGGTTCCTCCTGGTTCCCGAGTGCTGGGTACTTTTTTGTAGATTCAGTTGTGGAGGAAAGCGGGTTCCTCCTGGTTCCCGAGTGCTGGGTACTTTTTTGCAGAGGCAGTTTGTGGAGGATAGCGGGTTCCTCCTGGTTCCCGAGTGCTGGGTACTTTTTTGTAGATTCAGTTTGTGGAGGATAGTGGGTTCCTCCTGGTTCCTGAGTGCTGGGTACTTTTTTGCAGAGGCAGTTTGTGGAGGATAGTGGGTTCCTCCTGGTTCCTGAGTGCTGGGTACTTTTTTGCAGAGGCAGTTTGTGGAGGATAGTGGGTTCCCCCTGGTTCCTGAGTGCTGGGTACTTTTTTGCAGAGGCAGTTTGTGGAGGATAGTGGGTTCCTCCTGGGTCCTGAGTGCTGGGTACTTTTTTGCAGAGGCAGTTTGTGGAGGATAGTGGGTTCCTCCTGGTTCCTGAGTGCTGGGTACTTTTTTGCAGATTCAGTTTGTGGAGGATAGTGGGTTCCTCCTGGTTCCTGAGTGCTGGGTACTTTTTTTGCAGATTCAGTTTGTGGAGGATAGTGGGTTCCTCCTGGTTCCCGAGTGCTGGGTACATTTTTGTAGATTCAATTGTGGAGGAAAGCGGGTTCCTCCTGGTTCCCGAGTGCTGGGTACTTTTTTGCAGAGGCAGTTTGTGGAGGATAGCGGGTTCCTCCTGGTTCCCGAGTGCTGGGTACTTTTTTGTAGATTCAGTTTGTGGAGGATAGTGGGTTCCTCCTGGTTCCTGAGTGCTGGGTACTTTTTTGCAGAGGCAGTTTGTGGAGGATAGTGGGTTCCTCCTGGTTCCTGAGTGCTGGGTACTTTTTTGCAGAGGCAGTTTGTGGAGGATAGTGGGTTCCCCCTGGTTCCTGAGTGCTGGGTACTTTTTTGCAGAGGCAGTTTGTGGAGCATAGCGGGTTCCTCCTGGTTCCCGAGTGCTGGGTACTTTTTTGCAGATTCAGTTTGTGGAGGATAGTGGGTTCCTCCTGGTTCCTGAGTGCTGGGCACTTTTTTGTAGATTAAGTTTGTGGAGGATAGTGGGTTCCTCCTGGTTCCCGAGTGCTGGGTACTTTTTTGTAGATTCAGTTTGTGGAGGATAGTGGGTTCCTCCTGGTTCCTGAGTGCTGGGTACTTTTTTGTAGATTCAGTTTGTGGAGGATAGTGGGTTCCTCCTGGTTCCCGAGTGCTGGGTACTTTTTTTGTAGGTTCAGTTTGTGGAGGATAGTTGGTTCCTCCTGGTTCCCGAGTGCTGGGTACTTTTTGCAGATTCAGTTTGTGGAGGATAGTGGGTTCCTCCTGGTTCCTGAGTGCTGGGTACTTTTTTGCAGAGGCAGTTTGTGGAGGATAATGGGCTCCTCCTGGTTCCTGAGTGCTGGGTACTTGGTTGTAGATTCAGTTTGTGGAGGAAAGTGGGTTCCTCCTGGTTCCTGAGTGCTGGGTACTTTTTTGTAGATTCCGTTTGTGGGGGATAGTGGGTTCCTCCTGGTTCCCGAGTGCTGGGCACTTTTTTGCATATTCAGTTTGTGGAGGATAGTGGGTTCCTCCTGGTTCCTGAGTGCTGGGTACTTTTTGTAGATTTAGTTTGTGGAGGATAGTGGGTTCCTCCTGGTTCCCGAGTGCTGGGCACTTTTCTGTAGATTCAGTTTGTGGAGGATAGTGGGTTCCTCCTGGTTCCTGAGTGCTGGGTACTTTTTTGTAGAGTCAGTTTGTGGAGGATAGTGGGTTCCTCCTGGTTCCCGAGTGCTGGGTACTTTTTTGTAGATTCAGTTTGTGGAGGATAGTGGGTTCCTCCTGGTTCCCGAGTGCTGGGTATTTTTTTGTAGAGTCAGTTTGTGGAGGATAGTGGGTTCCTCCTGGTTCCTGAGTGCTGGGTACTTTTTTGTAGATTCAGTTTGTGGAGGATAGTGGGTTCCTCCTGGTTCCCGAGAGCTGTGTACTTTTTTTGTAGATTCAGTTTGTGGAGGATAGTGGGTTCCTCCTGGTTCTCGAGTGCTGGGTACTTTTTGCAGATTCAGTTTGTGGAGGATAGTGGGTTTCTCCTGGTTCCTGAGTGCTGGGTACTTTTTTGCAGATTCCGTTTGTGGAGGATAGTGGGTTCCTCCTGGTTCCTAAGTGCTGGGTACTTTTTTGCAGAGGCAGTTTGTGGAGGATAGTGGGCTCCTCCTGGTTCCTGAGTGCTGGGTACTTGGTTGTAGATTCAGTTTGTGGAGGATAGTGGGTTCCTCCTGGTTCCTGAGTGCTGGGTACTTTTTTGTAGATTCAGTTTGTGGAGGATAGTGGGTTCCTCCTGGTTCCCGAGTGCTGGGCACTTTTTTGCATATTCAGTTTGTGGAGGATAGTGGGTTCCTCCTGGTTCCTGAGTGCTGGGTACTTTTTGCAGATTAAGTTTGTGGAGGATAGTGGGTTCTTCCTGGTTCCCGAGTGCTGGGCACTTTTTTGCAGATTCAGTTTGTGGAGGATAGTGGGTTCCTCCTGGTTCCCGAGTGCTGGGTACTTTTTTGTAGATTCAGTTTGTGGAGGATAGTGGGTTCCTCCTGGTTCCCGAGTGCTGGGTACTTTTTTGCAGATTTAGTTTGTGGAGGATAGTGGGTTCCTCCTGGTTCCCGAGTGCTGGGTACTTTTTTGCAGATTCAGTTTGTGGAGGATAGTGGGTTCCTCCTGGTTCCCGAGTGCTGGGTACTTTTTTGCAGAGGCAGTTTGTGGAGGATAGTGGGTTATTCCTGGTTCCCGAGTGCTGGGTACTTTTTTGCAGATTCAGTTTGTGGAGTATAGTGGGTTCCTCCTGGTTCCCGAGTGCTGGGTACTTTTTTGCAGAGGCAGTTTGTGGAGGATTGTGGGTTCCTCCTGGTTCCCGAGTGCTGGGTACTTTTTTGTAGATTCAGTTTGTGGAGGATAGTGGGTTCCTCCTGGTTCCCGAGTGCTGGGTACTTTTTTGCCAATTCAGTTTGTGGAGGATAGCGGGTTCTTCCTGGTTCCGGAGTGCTGGGTACTTTTTTGCAGATTCAGTTTGTGGAGGATAGTGGGTTCCTCCTGGTTCCTGAGTGCTGGGTACTTTTTTGCAGATTCAGTTTGTGGAGGATAGTGGGTTCCTCCTGCTTCCCGAGTGCTGGGCACTTTTTTGCAGAGGCAGTTTGTGGAGGATAGCGGGTTCCTCCTGGTTCCTGAGTGCTGGGTACTTTTTGCAGATTCAGTTTGTGGAGGATAGTGGGTTCCTCTTGGTTCCTGTCGCATCATCTACTTTTTTTGTGTATTTTATGTATTTATTTATAAAATGTTTTACCAGGAAGTAATACATTGAGAGTTACCGCTCGTTTTCAGGTATGTCCTGGGCACAGAGTTAGGCTGCTTCCATAGTACTGCAGCCGTGCGGAGGCGCGCTGAGGCGCGTTGAGGCTGAGGGAAAGCGGGTGCTTTCCCTGGCCTTGGTCTGCGCGTCGTCCGGGGGCGTGTCGGGGGGGGGGGCTGTGACGTCACGGAGCTGGTTCGCCCTCATTGTGCGAACCGCTCACGTGACCGGCCCTGCGTTCCGTGAGCGCGAAAATCTATCATTTGAATAAGACCTACGCTTCCGCAAGCTTGTGGAAGCGTGCGTGAACCCCTGCTAAAGCCGCTCTCATTGCGGTTGCATGGGCTCATTGACGCATCAGCGCGCCTCAGCACGGGTCAGCGCCTAAGCGCTGACCCTGGACGCAGCCTTAGGCTGCGCTTATAGTGCCAGCGACAGCGACACGACGGCACTATAAGGGCAGCCTTATGCTGACAAATACATTGTACAAATACATAGTTACATAAGTGAGCAGGGTATACATTATATACAAGACAGTGCATGCACAGTTAGAGATAATATATATTATGGGCGTGTGTAACAGTTACAGACCAGATTAAAATGTGAGACAGCCTTAGTTATGAAAGAACTTAGACTGGTGGTGGATGTGAGAGTCTCTGGTAGGTTGTTCCAGTTTGGGGTGCACGGAAGGAGAAGGAGGAACGGCCGGATACTTTGTTGAACCTTGGGACCATGAACAGTCTTTTGGAGTCTGATCTCAGATGATAGGTGCTGCGTGTGGTAGGGGTGAGGAGCTTGATTCTGATGTCTATCCATTATACTTTTAGTACCTGTTAAATAGGTACAGTTGGAGGGAATGTACCCTCCCCCCCCAAACAAAATACAGTGCATTCAAGTTTAAATTCCTTGAATGCCTCTATGAATAGAAATACAGAAGTAGTGTTGAACGGTTAAAGGTGCAGTCCCATTTAGGAGTAAAATTAAACTGATGACGCTGATCAGTTAAAAAAACGGACTGATTAAAGCCTTATACAAACATCAGACAATTGATATTGTATGATATGCTGACCATGTGAGCTGTAACCTGAGGTTGAGGGGGGAGTCTTATTGCCCCTGTTCGTGCGTTCTCCCTTCAGATCAGGTTATCGCCGGGGTGAAACAAACAAGACCACCAGACCCTTTGTGTATGTGGAAGATCAATTATCCATTGTAAAATAATTCCCAAAAAGCAGGAGAGCCCAGTGGTTCTGTATCAGATGGCAACAAGTTCTGCATGTGTTAAGGACTGCAGGAAAGCGCTTTGACCCTTATTTCAGAAAACAATACAAAATATGTATGCTCTAAACCCAGAAACCCAGGAAGCTGCTGAAACAAATCATCGTCACTGCAGCAGTGAGGGAAGCACTGTAGGTTTTAATATCACAAGCAGAGATATTCCTGGTATGTACAGAGGACAGTAACAGTACTCTGTCTGTGCCCCTTACAACGTCACACTTTAACTGCCCAATAAGCTGCGCCCCAGGTTTAGTATCAATACTTTAAGGCACTTTGACCACAGTGAAAAAAAATAGCAGACAGATTTATTAAAGGGTTAAAAGGTGAAATTAACAAATAATGTGTTTCACAAGTTTCACAGGTATTCCAGATGGAACCATTAAGTGAAAACGTACTCAGTGCTATTTATAGCAGGCTGCAATGTACACACAGTCTCTAGATAACACAGGGCACATGCTATTAGTGAGGACACTATGATTAGCAGCCCTGAGGTAGGCAGTGACTGAAATATACTACTCATATATTACCCTGGACGCGTCTGCTGCAGTCTTCCTCATTCTCACTTTCTGTCTCACGGTTTTTAGTTCAGATTTATTTTGCCCCTCTCTCTTCCTCCCTTTCTCTCTTCCTCCCTCTCTATTTCTCTCTCTCGCTTTCCCTCTCTCTCTCTTCCTCCCTCTCTCTTTCCCTCTCTCACTTTCCCTCTCTTTCTCCCTCCCTCTCTCTTTCCCTCTCTCTCTTCTCCCTCTCTCTCTTCCTCCCTCTCTCTCTTCCTCCCTCTCTCTTTCCCTCCCTCTTTCTCTCCCTCTCTCTCTCTTCCTCCCTCTCTCTCTCCCCCCTCTCTTCCTCCCTCTCTCTTTCCCTCCCTCCATCTTTCCCTCCAGCGTTCCCTTTAATAATGATCCCATCCTGACTTCTCCCCCCACCCCTTTCCTCCCTCTCTCTCTTCCTCCCTCTTTCCCTCCCTCTCTCTTTCCCTCTCTCTTTCCCTCTCTCTCTCTCTTCCTCCCTCTCTCTCTTCCTCCCTCTCTCTCTTCCTCCCTCTCTCTTCCTCCCTCTCTCTCTTCCTCCCTCTCTCTTTCCCTCCCTCTTTCTCTCCCCCCTCTCTCTTTCCCTCTCTCTGTTCCTCCCTCTCTCTCTTCCTCCCTCTCTCTTTACCTCCCTCTCTCTTTCCCTCCCTCTTTCTTTCCCTCCCTCTCTCTCCCCCCTCTCTCTTTCCCTCCCTCTCTCTCCCCCCTCTCTTCCTCCCTCTCTCTTTCCCTTCCTCCATCCTTCCATCCAGCGTTCCCTTTAATAATGATCCCATCCTGACTTCTCCCCCCACCCCTTTCCTCCCTCTCTGTTCTGGACACTCTACAGCAGGAGTGGCCAACTCCCCAAGGGCCACAAACAGGTCAGGTTTCCCCCCCCCCCCCAACCCCAAACGTACAATTTTATTGATTTTCCAAGCATAGATATACATAAATAAAACATTAGAGGGTGGGAATTGGGGGGGGGGGGGGGGGAGGGGGGGATACATAAAAGAAAGAGGGATAGCGGGGGGAGGGGGGGACGAAAACAGCACAGTGGTGAATCGACAATTCGTAATGCTTTACATAGTTATAACTTAGTATACGTGAGCCTTTTGGGACAGCTTCTATGTCTGTAGGGGGAACCATCTCTAGGGGACCTCAATAATCGTAAAAAATCGTATTATGTGACATTACGGGGAGGAGCGAGGGAAAGTCCTGGCTAGTCCCTAGCAAAGGCATATTATTGTTGCCAAGGGGCTACTGGCTCAGGGAGACCATCTTCAACTGCATTGCTGGCCCGCTATTGTACTTGTCATCCGGTGGCTGTTCAGGGACAGGGGATAGGGTCGGGGGGGGGGGCGGGGCAGAGGGCGAGAACCAAACGGGGGGGGGGGGGAAGGGGGGGGAACGGAAAATAAAAAAGAGTGAGCATTAATAATAGCAGCATGTTCTTGTATAGCGCTGATAGTTTTACGTAGCGCTTTACAGAGACATTTTGCAGACACAGGTCCCTGCCCCGTGGAGCTTACAATCTATGTTTTTGGTGCCTGAGGCACAGGGAGATAAAGTGACTTGCCCAAGGTCACAAGGAGCCGACACCGGGAATTGAACCAGGCTCCCCTGCTTCAAACTCAGTGCCAGCCAGTGTCTTTACTCACTGAGCCGCTCCTTCATTGGTGCTGTCACGGGAGACAAGGCATTTACACCTTTATACCAGGATCATATCACTGAACAAAACCAAATAGTAAAACAAATTGTCATTTATTCCATTGAAACAGAAGTACACACAGTGAATTACAAAATACAAGAGAAAGACACACTGGGTGGGGTGGGGTGGCGGGGTTTCTCGGTCTGGGTGAAAAACTAGACTTTCCTAGCTTCTACAGTCCATAAAACAAAGTTTGTAGTTGACTGGGACTTAGCCAGAATTGTCCTGGAACTCAAATCGGCATGAAGTTCCTGACGCCAACGCTGTATCCGCTCCGGAGACACTGAAATCCCTTGACCGGGAGATAGTACCAAACGTCCTGGTACTCTTTTCGGCTTGCAATTCCAGCTGCGATTGCTATGTTTTATTCTCAGAACTTGGCCCCGAAAAGTGGGACTTGAAATATTTCTCCAAGAGCATCTTTTGGTGATTTCAAATTTGCTGCTGCTGTCTTGGTGCTCGAAATCTTAGAGAATCTCAACACCGGATTGGCTGCTGGGTTTCTTATAGTATTTCAACTTCATTCATGAAATACTCCAGCCAATCCGAGCGTGGGAGAAATCCTTACCAGCCAATCAGAGCGTTGCCAGTCTATCTAATCCGGGCAAGCTCGGATTCGGACAAGGGCATGCGCCAACTTGGCACCTCTGTCAATTGTCTGTCAGAAGCCACCGCTGAGTTAGGCTCCATGGTGTGCGGGACTGCCATTCATCCCAGGACGTGGGTACTTGAGCATAACTCCAGTGCCCAAATGGCTTTCACACCTTGGCAACCTCTGAGGCTTTCATGTCCGAGACCCGAGCAGACTTGGTGGCACCAGGCTTGGTAGCCATATAGTCTCTTGGAATCATGGACCTGGAAGTCCCCAGCCCATATACCATGCATAAGCATTTCCCCTTACACACGTTCATAAAAATATTTTCACATTTTCCCTTTAGTTACAGGGACTGACTGAGAAGACGCGCACGTTCATTTTCAGCCCTCCTAGCCCTTCCTATAACGAAAAGTGTTTCTAAGTAGAATGAAATAACACTTAGGTTCATTTTCCGGGCTGCATTCAAAATACATTGAAATCTGGACTTCAACCTTATCGATGGTTGGAGCACCCCAGAACCCCTATACCGGGTTCCAGTGACCTGGGCATATACTGGGGGAACCCCACTAACCTAGGGACCTCTGACTGTACCCGGGATGCACACATTCCTATGCCCCCATTTACCTTTCTGGTCTGTGCTGAAGCAGGGAAACCTGGCAGTGAGTTGCGTAACTGTTTTCAATGGAGGATTTCAACCAGGGAGGTGTGTCTACATGTCGTCGGGAATCTGACCTGATTCCCGAATACATTTTTGGGGTGGCCAGCAACTCTGGACCCCAATTACCTAGACACATTCTGACAACACTTTTACTGCAAAACCCCCCTTGAAACTCATAGCTTCTCAATCTCGACTGGTTAGCACTCCTGGAAAGGTAAAACACACATAAAATTTTTATTGTCATACAATCATATGCATTTCATGTACAACAAATAGGTTCAAGAGCTGACACTCTAAAACCCCAATATGGCTCAGAGGTAACCAGCCGGGCATAATACCTTTATTGATGGCCTGGTTACCCCCTCACCATCACAGATGCGGCTCTGGAGAGACAGCCTGATGCTCACCTGCCCTTGAGAATAAAATCTGGGGTGACGGGGGAACAAAAAAGAACAAGAGCAACTGTGTCTTCAAGGCTACAGACATGGTTGGGGATAGTGGCCAAGACTCAGATGATCCGTCTACCCAAGCTCCAACCCCGGGGGCTTCTTGTAAAGATGAGGCTAAACTATATTCATATCATGGGCGTAAGCTTTGCAAGTAAGCCATTAATTACCTTACTTTAACTTGAACCCGAAAACCTAAGATAATATACTCACAAAACCAAACTTTCGGGTACCACCTCAAATTAACTAAAACCAGAGAACATAATTTGACATTTCAGCATATAGTACTTTTACGAATAATCTTTTTATACTAAACTTTCAAGATCAGAAGACCCACCCAGCCCTCAGTTTTGGGCGCTCAGCCCTACTCTGCTCTAAACAAGGTAAGATCTTTCCAGGAGACCTCACGTAGATCTTGATTCACAGGTAATGGGGGTCAGGAATCAAAAGTCTCAGAGGGCTGCCTGGTGGGGGGTAGAGGGGGAGGAGGACCCCTTTCCGGAATCCGGACCTGCTACTTAGCTCAGGATTTGGTTCCCTTGACAGGTGGCTGTTTAGGCTGGTCCGCTCTAAAAAGTCTCGGAGTGCTCCCATGTAAGGGGGAAGGACCCCCATCTCGGACCTGAGCATGGTGTCGACTGTTTCGTTGGGTAGTTTGATTGAGGAGGTCTCCATGAAGGAACCACAGCCAAGAAGGTTCCAGCGCCGGTGGGCTCCCACCTCTTGATGCAGGACTAGAGTGAGGAGGATCCAGGCCTAAGTGCCTAAGGAAAGCTTCACCATCGTCTGGGTTTCTGTGTGTCTGGGGTCTTCCATTTTTGACCACCATGAGTCTGAAAGGAAACGTCCATCTATATTTAATGTTGCAAACTTTTAGCTTTGCCATTACCTCACAGAGATTCCTTCTTATAGCAAGGGTGGATGGTGCGATGTCCGTGTATACCTGTAGGAATATATTCTGGAACCTGAGGTCCCTTGAGCTTCTTGTCACCATGCTGAAGGCCTCCTTTGTTTTAAAATAGTGGAATCTCAGCACCACATCCCTGGGTCTATCTTCCGGCTGGGGGTCTCAATCTTAGGGCTCTGTGACATCGGTCAAGGGCAAGGTAAAATCTGGTAAAATTTTTGGTGAAATCTGGTAGAGCTGCTGTTAGCCACCTGCCCATGAACCCCTCAATATCCGTTTCAGATTACTGGATCTCCCGAATCCGGAGATTGTTACGGCGGTCCCTGTTCTCCGCATCCTCCTGTTTGTCTTTAATGTCCAGGAGTTGGTACTTCACCTCTTTAAAGCTCTGCGTCCATGAAGGATTGCCGAGTAATTGTAGCATCCACCTTGGATTCTAGACAGCTGGTGCATTCCCCGAGGGAAGATATCTCGTCTTTAAGATCTGTCACTGCCGTTTGCATTAGGGATTCTATTTTGTTAAAAAGAGGGCAAGTATGTCGTTCTTCGTGGAGAGGGTCTCGATCTCCACACCTGTGTCAGAGTCTGAATGATCCTGGGAGGAGGCATCTCCCACATCCACCTGTTGTGGGGCTAACCAATGTTTTTTAAAGTATTCCCGCAACTCACTCTGGTTCTTTTTCTTTTTGATGGTTCTAACGGCTTTCTAAGCCATGGTAGGTGAGTCTTGTACATGTTATGATTTATGTTTTGAGGGTTAGTCAGAGCAGTCTTGCTGTCATAAGCTTAGATTTAGGTCCTGGGCACTACAGAGCATGAGTCTCAAGCCGCCATCCTAGCACACGTTGCTTATACACCTCTATACAGAGGGCTCTTTTTTGGGGGGGTCCATGTTCCCCTTTGGGTTGGAGATGAGAGGGTGAGGGGACAGTCAGCCTAGAGCTGTTCTTTTTAAGCTGCAGTGTCTGGATGGTACTTACAGTGCTGTTTTGTAGCTGCTCAGGGCCACACGGTGGCCATCTTGGGAATTGGGAATGTCCTGTGTGGGCTCGCGTCTTGTTCTGCTGCGTAGGCCTGTGTGCATCCACTTGGGAGATCACCACGGTACCCTCTCCACCCGGCAGAGGCTCCGGACTACCGATTATTTATTTATTTGTGCATAGGGGTAATCGGGCTCTCGCACATCAGCGATGCCGCTCTGGAGCTCTTGCACAAGCCACCCCTCCTCACCGACGGTCTCCTCGCGGCGCACCCACCAGCCATTTTCTACCTGCTCACCGCAATGCTGTAGCCGGAGATCAGAAAGGCGACTCCCTGTCGCCTAGTCTCTCAACTCCTCCACAGGCTGATGTCCCGAGCTATCCGCTGTTGACTCTAGCCGGATCAGTTCCAATCGGCGCCGGCGGCCATTTTTGATCCCCCGCAGAGTTTCAGGAGGCAGCTCGGAGGACCTGGCTCTTGCTCGTCGGCGGAATTAGAATTTCTCCGCCGCAGGGACCCACAGTACCTCGAAATGGACTTCCCACAGACTTATTAGTTATGCTTTTAGGGGTTGCTAGGCTTTGGATTCCCTCTGTTTATTCACTTTTGGGAAGGAGCTGCACGTCCTGCCTGTTAGGTGTCTTGACCACACACCCCAACAGGTCAGGTTTTAAAGATATTCCAGCTTCATCACAGGTGGCTCAATCAGGGGCTCAGTCAATGACTGAAATGGCTACCAAATATCATGTGCCAATTGGAAGCCGCAATGTCATCGGCTGCGGTTTCCTATTGGACGCCCATTTAAATGTCCAATGAGAACACTGGTAATTGCACTGGCAAATATCTCTGGAACCGGGACAGCCCCCAGAGCTTCAAATAAAGGGGGTCAGCTGTGGAGTGGAGGAGACTCCCGGCTCCCATGTCATAAATCAATGTATGTGAGCGAGGAGGGATCACTGCTTAACCGTACTCGGTGTTCAGTCTGTGTCTAGATTTGCTGAAAATGCTGGGTTATTATTATTGTATTGTATGTCTTTATTTATATAGCGCCATAAATGTACATAGCGCTTCACAGCAGTAATACGCGTGGTAATCATATAAATAACAAATAATATAAATAACAGGATATGGGAATAAGTGCTTCAGACATAAAAGTAACATTAAGGAAGAGGAGTCCCTGCTCCGAGGAGCTTACAATCTAATTGGTAGGTAGGGGAACGTACAGAGACAGTAGGAGGGAATTCTAGTAAGTGCATCTGCAAGGGGCCAAGGTTTATATATCATGTGTCCAGGATTATCCACAGAGCTATTCATATGCATCTTTAAGCGCAAGTGTGTCTTAAGGTGGGTCTTAAAGGTGGATAGAGAGGGTGCTAGTCGGGTATTGAGGGGAAGGGCATTCCAGAGGTGTGTGGCAGTCAGTGAGAAAGGTTTAAGGCGGGAGAGTCGGGATGGTGCATAGCGAGAAATTAGGGCTGAGATGTAAGGAGGGGCAGAAGAGTGTAAAGCTTTAAAAGTGAGGAGAAGAATGGAGTGTGAGATGCGGGATTTGATCGGAAGCCAGGAGAGGGATTTCATGAGGGGAGATGCTGAGACAGATCTAGGAAAGAGTAGAGTGATTCTGGCAGCAGCGTTTAGGATAGATTGTAGGGGAGACAGGTGAGAGGCAGGAAGGCCGGACAGCAGGAGGTTGCAGTAATCAAGACGGGAGAGAATGAGGGCCTGTGTCAGAGTTTTAGCAGTCGAGTAACAGAGGAAAGGGCGTATCTTTGTGATATTGCGGAGGAAAAAGCGACAAGTTTTAGAAACGTTTTGAATGTGAGAGAGGAGTCGAGTGTGACCCCTAGGCAGCGTGCTTGGGCTACTGGGTAAATGTTAGTACTTCCAACAGTAATGTGGAAGGAGGTAGTAGGGCCAGGTTTGGGAGGAAGTATGAGGAGTTCTGTTTTTGCCATGTTAAGTTTCAGTCGGCGGAGGGCCATCCAGTATCATATTCCAGAGAGACATTCAGAAACTTTATGCAGGGAATTGCTTGGTGTTGGTACAGACTGCATGATACAGCACTTAATCATATGTACATATACCATATGTCCCTAATTCTCCTACCAGCCCCAAGGTTGAGCATTAGTGAGTGAATACAATACTTCTGATCCAGCCATCGGGATAGGTATACAGGGGTGATACCAGCTCTTGTGAGTATAATGAGATTTTCTGTTGTTCATAGTGTAGGTGGAAGATTTCTGCTGCTTCTCACAGCCCTTATTGCTATTAGCTTTTCTGCTGGTAATTAGACATTATCTGACTTGAACCACAAACAAATAGTCAAACCCATTGCAAATACAGTGATTAAACAAGCTGAGAGCATGGGAACTGTTGGATTCCTGTATATTGGGAGCTGCTGTCTGCTTTGTTGCGAGTTCCAAAGGTATTATTTATGTTCGCTTTTTATATCTCTGTATTATGTACATTAATCTCAAACACTGGTTTATAGACCAGCATTGGCCTGTTACGTGGTAGAACATCTTAACTGACCCATTACCCAGCAGCATGGACTTCTGCTAATGTATGTATATACTGTATCATTTTATTTATATAGCACCAACAATGTACGCAGTGCTTTGCAACATCACAATACAAGGTCAATAAATGACAAACAATGGGAATAAGTGCAACAGGTACATGGCAACATACAGCAAAGGGAGACCCTGACCAGAAGAGCTTACAATCTAAGTACTGTTATAATAATACTGTGCTACTAAAGACTGTCGGTCACCGCTCTGTGTTGGAGGGTTTTGTGTATACATTGGAGGATACTGATCTGTACTAATGTCAGAAATATAGGACTTAGCAGTCTCCATACGGGAACTGTGGGAAACGCCTGCATCATATTCCTTACTTAGTCTGCCAGTGGGTGTAATGGTCCTTCCGAAACCTGGACACTTCGGGAGATATTCATTGCACTGTGATAGTGCCGATCAGGGTACTGTCACACAGACTCCCACTGAAGTCAATGGAATGCCTTTTACTGCACCTTGTGATCAGAAGTGATCTCATGAAACCACAGATCCCTTCTTCAGCTGCAAGAACCGGATCACTCAGTGACTTTGGTGACTCAGAAGATAGTGCAAGCCACAACCCACGTCCCTGCAGAAGGGACCGCACTGTGTACTCAGCCACAATCGCCATGCAACAGTCAGTGTATTACTTACACCTGTCATTTTTCTGGGGTGCACTAGCATGCCTGGGGTACGCCATGTATTCATGCTCCGACACTGCATAGAGCTACAGGATGTTGCCTTGTATAAGCAATATCTGAACTGAGTGGTCATTGTACAGTTGTGGGTTTCGGAGCCCCCTTGCGCCACTTCCAATGACTCACTCAGCCCATTCTAGGTGTATGCTCTTGCCTGGAAAATAACTCTGTTCCTGTTTTCATAACGTTGTTTTGTCATCAGTGGTGTTCTGTGTAATCTGATGCGAAGGATTGCCCAATCTCCAAGGGTGCATGTGCCAAAGGCAATACTGCACTCGTATTGGCGCGTAGCCAGTCGTCTGGGAGGCTGGAACGTTTATCCTGCAATACCTCCACACCTTAAATGTCCTCCCCAATCTGTGTGTGTGTCACAGAGCACATGATAACACAGTCACAGCTTTATTCATGAATAGAAACCGTGCGACCTCACCCCATTCTTCCCTCGGTTGTATTCCCTGTATAGAATCTTTTCCTGCCCCACGGGAGGTGTTTGTGGCTGAGGGCTGCTGGGGTCTCTTAGCCAACTCCTAAACACTCGTTGGGTGAGCCATTTACTTGGATGACCCTGCAGCTGATAAAACTGGTGTAAACCAAGCCCCAACTTATAGGAGACGTACGTGCCCTATCTTTAACCCTTTCGTTCTGTAATGCAAAGTAGGTAATTATCAGTGGTCAAAGTCAGTACTAAGAGTATGGAGTATCACTACTTTTTGATCTTCATACTCAATGTACTCACCACTAAAGTTTGACCAACTGCTCAATCCCTAATGCGGTTTATCATTTTGTTAAAATAAGAAATACAACGCTGCACAGGGACACTATGGACTAAATGAACAAACAGTTATGTGAGGTAGCGCCCTCGCACAAGAATCCCTGTAATTTGCACTCAAAGTACATAGGTAAAGTATAGAGATGATTGAATAATCTTGGAAATCAGATATTCCTATGAAGATAATATATAATATATCTCATATGTACCACTAACAGTTATGACAACATTAAAGTTTTATTATTTAATAACGTCGACGCATAGTCATATGATATATACAGTGTGATTAATAATTCCCCATTGGGAGGCTGCACATAACCTCTATTTAATATACATGCAAATGAATTGGATAGGTATAGTAGTATGTAGGTGCCCGTTGTGTCTATAAGGCGGGTATCACTGTTTAGGTTAGAAACCCTGGATATGGTGAATTCCCTTGATTTGGATATTATGGGACAGAATGCTATCTAATGGTTTTCTCCTCTAAGATAGGTAGTACCATATAGATAAACGTCCTTGGATTGGTTGATATCAACAGCAGCCAATCTTAATAGATGATACAGGCATACCCCGCATTAACGTACGCAATGGGACCGGAGCATGTATGTAAAGCGAAAATGTACTTAAAAGTGAATTTTTCCCCACTTATTGGTGCATGTGCTGTACTGCAATCGTCATATACGGGCATAAGTGATGTAAATAACGCATTTTTTAACAGGCTCTATAGTCTCCCCGCTTGCGCACAGCTTCAGTACCGGTAGGGAGCTGGTATTGCTGTTCAGGACGTGCTGATAGGCGCATTCGTGAGCTGCCGTTTGCCTATTGGCCGATATGTCCTTACTCGCGAGTGTACTTAAAGTGAGTGTCCTTAAACCGGGGTATGCCTGTATATAACTTAATATATATACACTTATGACCCAATATAGTAGTATGGTGTAACCTCTGATAAGTGTCTGATAATGTACTAATCCTTTTTTATTTACAAACTTACAATTCCACTTTTACATTTTTTTAAGACATTTATTTGTGAAAGCATCTTCCATTTCTATTTTTACTGATAAATTAATGCTTAAAAAAGGACCCCTGCCCCTCTGCTTCTTCAGATACTTACCTCAGAAGGGGGTCCCGGTAGCAGCCCAGATGGGCTAGTCAGGGCTATCAAAATGGTGGCTTTAAATGGCCCAATAGTTCATCAACCCTAGCGGCTTCCTATTGGCCCGTGTGATGCGGGACATTTAAACTGTGCAGACATACTGGGGTCCCCTAAGGAGGTCTGTATCTTGGGATGCAGGGAGTCCATGGACCTGAAATGGGTTCAGCTCTGGAGACCCCCCTAAATCAAACATATATGTATATTAATAAAACAGACATAACTTGCTCCTTTAAATCCTTCTAAAATAAAAGTGAATAGCTTTTCCCCGATGATCAGGCGCAATGTCATTGCTGATTCTGAGCAACTTGACTACTTCGCTCCGTCCCTCTCAATCATGCGGCTGGAAGCAATTAGTCCTTAAAATATTTGCAGTCAAAATAAACGTTTCCATCTCTAACGAATCTCCCATGATCTCTGATGCAAGAGATTCAGTTTCAACATGTCCAACCTTGTGAATTAATCACAAGACATTCTACAATGTGCATGTTACGCTGTGCTCAACAAGGACAAGGAAACTGAGGTGAGATGGGTAACAACTGCACCCACAGCTACGGGGACACGCCTGGAAAGTGGAAAATAGGCATCTGGAACCGTCTGGGAGTAGAAGGGAGGTTCCAGAAGATAGTTGGTACCGAGAGCCTGGGGGCCAGAGCCGGGAGGTAGGTCGGAATCCGCAAGCCGAGGTAAAGGGGTTCGAGGAGTCCAGGAGGTCAGGGTGCAAGCCAAGGTGCTATAGTGTGTAGTGAACCCTCCCGCCCCATTCCCTCGCTAACCATCACCCGGAAGTCCTTGGAAGTTAAAGACTTTCTGAACTTCTTCCGTGCTGATTTCACTAAAGACATTGCCTTCTCTGAAGATCCCTCTGCCAATTTTGTCCGACAATCTGTGTCCTGTGTCCCGTACTCTTGGACTATTACTATGCACCGGACACCTGGCTACTGTCCTTCTGATGTTCCCATTCCGGAGCCCTCAGGTCCCATTGTCCATGTACCAAGAACTGCAGTGCCACCGCTGTCTTTTATGGCACTCGCCAATGTACACCTGGATTGTGGACCTAATTCTCGCCGGAGACACTTCAGGAACAACTCAATGTCTCCCAGACCTATGAATGGTCCTGTCCACCCAGGCTTCTCACCCAGTGGTGGGGGTACTGTAAGGAATCCCAACAAACTATGGGCTTTCAATGCCACCTCTCGCCTAAGGAGGTTTAGGAACAATTCCATGTCCCCCAAATCTGTGATGGTTCCTGTTCGTCCGGAGGTCTCACCTGAAGGGGGGGGGTACTGTAAGGAATCCACTACAGGCTTTGACTATAGCCTGGCAGAATCATGCAGTTGCAAGCTTCCCCTGGCAATCAAAGGCACATGTGCTGCCTCTCATTGCAGCTTCTGCCCTGTGCTACATCATTGGAGGAATACTCACACACCCTTCTCCTGTGATTGGATCTCCGCCCTTTATATTCCAGGCGTTGGCACTGAATCAGCGCCGAGCATAATTTCCTACCTGGACGTTACTGTCTCTGCCACAACCGCCCCAGGCCTCACTCCAAGTGTTCTTACCTTCCAAGTTCCTGAGTATCCAGAGGCCTGTTCCTGGACGTCCGTGCTGAAGCGTTGTTGCCAGCACTGGTACCTAGTGAAACAGGTGTATTACAGGCGCCAAAATGATAAAGGATATATCACACCAAATGCAGGGCCAAGGTGAGGCTCAGGATAGATGAGTTGTACTTGAAAGAGAAGAAGACAAAAATACAAAACATAGCGTAATACTGTGGATATATAGGACGAACAACATACAAGACTAAAAACTAACAGCTGAGATCAAGGTGAAAATTATTAAAAAACATTTAATGAAACATGTAATCAATTACTATGACAGTGGACATAAGAAAAATAAAAAAATGCACAGAATAATAAAATGACCAATTGGTTAATGGTTAGGACCACCTCACTGCGACACCGGGTGAAATGCCCACTCACCGGACGAAAGATGGTAACAAGCGGTGGATAATTTAGAGAGTATCCCCTCTCTGCTGCTCAAACAGCTACTGCACCGGAACGGGTCTGCAGAGGAGGCGCTGCACACGCCAGCCGGCGTGTGTGTGTGTGCTCTCAGTGTCTGCTCGTGGAAAGGATGCCGTGCAGATGATGACGATTTCCCAGCAGCAGATTCGTCTGTCGAGATTACCAGCTGATTCGCCTCCGGATCGGCTCACGGGAGCAGCGGCAGGCTCGGCGTCACTTTGGGTGTCCTTACAAGCCACCCTACGCGTTTCGAAAGCGTGCTGCTTTCTTCCTCAGGGGTTCCTGCTGCATTCCCTCCTAGCAGTGGCTACCCTTCCTTTCCTGCGGCCTGCTGCTATCTCCTTGCAGTGGCCTGCCCTGGACGTCTGTGCTGAAGCGTTGTTGCCAGCACTCGTACCTGCTGCATTCCCTGCTAGCAGTGGCTACCCTTTCTGTTCCTGCGGTCTGCTGCTATCCTCTTGCAGAGGCCTGCCTTGGACTTCTGCGCTGATGTGTTGGTTCCTCCCGACGCTGCCCTGCAATGAACTTCGGCCAGCCTGCTGTCTCCTCCTGCTGAGATCGGCGTCATGGGCCGAGGCCGCTCCTCGCGCAGAAGCCACCCCCGCGCTCACGCTCCTAAGCTGAAGCGGGGAAATCCTGACTTCCTGTTGCCGAACTCCTGCTTCATTAACGACGATGCTGCCTTCTCCAATCCTGACCCTGCGATGTACGACTATGAACTGCGCACTCCGGATCAGTCTGCGTGGACTAAGGTCGGTGATTATATAACCCCACCTCAGCCCCGCGGTCCGGTCCCGGTTTGTGGCGAGCATCGGCGTAACATACAGAGACTGAAAAAAGAGAAAATTCAAGATTAAAAAGAGAGAACTTAAAACTGAAAGAAGAAAATTTTCAGTTGACAGAAGAAGTCAAGGAAAAGTTTGAAGCAGAGCACCGACTGCAGAACCAACTGCAAGGTCTGCGTACACACCTCCAGTATGCTGAGGAGAAGCAGCAAACGCTACAGGAAGAAAAACTGCAGGCTGCTAAAGAGGTACAAGCGCTGCAGGAACGTCTGAATAACCAGTACGTCCCCACAAAGCAGTATGAGGAGCTAAAGGCCACGCTGCATGTCACCAGAGCATCGTTGGAGGCGGAGCTTCGATACCAGGTGACTCTGTATGAGAGGGAGCGTGAGAAGGCTCAGAAACTGGAGCAAGAGCTGGAGAGACAGAGAGACTGGTCCATTCCCTTGAGTCAGTACACCAAGGAGAAAACAGACGAAGCGGCAACCTTGATGACAAAAATTACAGAGCTCCAGAATATGAAGGAGACTCTGATACAGACTCAGAGGAAGCAAAGTGCACAGATAGATTCCCTAAGAAGAGACTTGCAAGACGCACTCAAACAGGTTGAGACTCTGCAGGCCAGTAACTTACAGATTCCTCCAATACGGAAAAAGGTATTGGGTCTGCCCAAGCACCAGTATCCCACAGTAACTAATGCCCGTGAGGACAAGGGTACAGTGAGAGTTGGGGACTCCACGCAACTTCAAAACAAAATTACGAAGTTTGAGCCACCTAAGAAAGCACTAGCCAAACCTACAGCTGCCCAACAGGCAACAAACAGAGGTAGGAGTGCAGAATCAAAGCCAGAAGAATCCTTTGCTGAGGAAGCTGAAAAAATAGGACGTTCTCTGGAAAAGGAGGTGGAGGTGCAACTCAGTCCCAAAGAAGCTGAACTGGCGACTCCGTGGTGTGGAGAAACTGCAGAATGACCGCTTCAAGAGCAGAAAACTCTAAGGGCTAGTCCTAACTGCTCTACAACTGTTGCCATACACTTTGTCTACAAAAAGAGGAGTGCCCGACGCAACAGAAATCTCATGACCGCGCACACGATAAAAAGACTTTACATGGAAAATGTCCTCCTCGAGCGACTGAGGAGTGCTGATCTCAAGCACCTTCGGGAGGAGACAAAAATAAACTGGAGAAAGGGCTCCAATCCCAGCGGGACAGAGGGTTCTCTTCCTCCATCCACTCTCATTCAAGTCACAGAAAGATCTCGAATGAGAGTGGAAGGATGGGCTTTGGCCGTGGTAAGCCCGAGCTTTCCACAAACAGGGGAGGTATGTAACAGGGGACTTATCCCTGTTCACAAATGTGCCTCCAATCCAGCAGTGTGGTGGTTAACTGCTGGTAGCAAATTAACTAACACCACCTGCCTGATTAGAGGTGGTAGAAAAAGCCTGCCTTTGAGACAGGAAGTGACTTCTTAGCTGTGACTGAGAGCTGAACTTGGGAGAGAGAGCAGAGATTGTCTTTGACTCTCACAACAGTCTTGAGCCCTGCCAGAAGAAACAGCAGAGCTGCTTACAAGACACAGGGAAAACTTCTGAACCTGAATGCTGACACACCCTGAGGGAAGGGAGCTGAACCAGAGAAGATTTTCCCTCCAAGGAACAGATAAGATTTTCATTATTAAGAGACTGCTTATATCTGCTTATTTCATGCTATATGTTTTGGGGCTGCGAGACATGCTTGACTTAAGGAGTTGTGAATTAATTGCATGGTATTTTCACTAGAAATACTCCCAAGTGAATAGAAGCTTTGTTCCCCCCCCCCCCTGTGTTTGGATGATTTCCTGATGAAAAAGGAAAAGGCACAATAAAGCCTATTATAATTTCACCTTATAAAAGCCTCCAATTGTGTACCTCTGTGAACGTCCGTCTACAGCGCCATTAATGTACATAGCGCTTCACAGCAGCAATACACGTGACAATCATATAAATAACAAATAATACAAATAACAGGTGATGGGAATAAGTGCTTCAGACATAAAAGTAACATTTAGGAAGAGGAGTCCCTGCTCCGAGGAGCTTACAATCTAATTGGTAGATTAAGTACAGAGACAGTAAGAGGGCATTCTGGTAAGTGCGTCTGCAGGGGGCCAAGCTTTATGTATCATGTGTTCAGAATATCCACAGTGCTATTCATATGCATCTTTAAGCAAGTGTGTCTTAAGGTGGGTCTTAAGAGTGGATAGAGAGGGTGCTAGTCGGGTACTGAGGGGAAGGGCATTCCAGAGGTGTGGGGCAGTCAGTGAGAAAGGTTTCAGGCGGGAGAGGGCTTGATACAAAGGGGGTAGAGAGAAGACATCCTTGAGAAGAATGCAAGAGTCGGGGTGGTGCATAACGAGAAATTAGGGTTGAGATGTAAGTGTCAGGGTTCTGCTCGCCACAAACCAGGGTCGGACCGCGAGGCTGAGGTGGGGTTGTAAAAGCACCGACCTGAGACCGCGCAGGCTGATCCGGATTGCGCAGTTCGTAGTCATATGTCGCAGGATCAGGATTGGAGAAGACAGCGTCGTCGTTGTACAAGCCAGGGTCAGAACAGGAGACGTCAGGATAAACATTGTCCATGCAAGAGTTCCGCAATAAGGAGATAGGAGAAACCCGCTTCAGCTTAGGAGCGCGGGGTTGGCCTTTGCGCGAGCGACGACCATGGCCCATGGTGCTGGTCACAGGAGATGGTAGGCAGACCAGAATAGCACACCGTCTTGCTGCACGGGTGCACCAGTGCTACAGCGCAAAAGTCCTGAGCGGGCAAGGGAATCCACTGTTTCAGCGCAGGAACCAGGACACGGCCTCTCTATATTAGGGAAAGAGTAGGCCCCAGGAACCAGGAAGCTGTAGATACAGGGAAACCTCCGCTTCAGCACAGGGGAACAAGCGGCTTGAAGGGAGCTGAAGGATGCAGGACGTAACCTGGAATCAGCATTGGAGAACAAACGGCTTGAAGGAAGCTGAAGGACGCAGGGCGTGACCTGGTATCAGCAAAGGGGAACAAGCGAGAGCTTGTGGCAAAACAGTTGACATCCAGTAAGGACTATGCTCGGCCAGGAGCATTATGGGCAAGCAATACTTAAAGGCCAGCGGGCCAATCCCCGGCGGGGGTGTGAAGGTCCTGCCCCTAATGAGTGAATGCAAGTATAGTTTGCAATGAAAGGCTGCACAGCTGCAGTAGATACCAGAGGGAGTGTGTATTGCTTTGAGTGAATCCAGGCTGCAGCAAACCTCAGGAAAGATGTTCCAGAACTGCACCGGTCTGCAAGGTAAGGTAACCAGTAAACCGTGGAGCGGATTCCTTACAGTACCCCCCCCCTTCACGCGAGACCTCCGGGCGAACATGAGCACTCATAGAGTTGGAGGCCCGGGAATTGTTGCTGAACCGTCTAGGATTGGGGCTAGAGTCGTACTCCAGAGACTCATGATTAGTCCTTAGTGTACCCCCACCCCCCGGTGAGAACTGTGGCCAGACAGGACCATCCATGGGCCTTGGGGACATTGAGTTGTTCCTAAAATTCTTTAGGTAGAAAGGGCATCCGTAAACGAGCAGTTCTTTGGTGAGTACAGTTCTAGGATATAAGATTGATGGAGGAAACATCCTTGGTACATGGCTTGCCTCGCAAAATGTCTTGGAAATCCAGGGCTGTGAAGAACCAGAGAGTTCCAGAGCAAAAACGGTAGAAGAACCCCCACTGAAAGCCCAGTCCTTAATAAAGAAACCTGAATCTAGGATCAGCGGCCCTGATAGTTGATCGAATACACCAGGAGAAACTTTGTAACAGAAAAAGTCTTGGCTGACCACTGCATGTTGGAATTTGCGAGGAATTTTTCCTCTAGAAGGCTCCCAAGTAATGGTTAGTAAGGGTATAGGCTGGTTAGAAGCATCTCCCGGTATTGGTATGGAAGGTGACAAGGCAAGCAGTAAACCAGGCATAGGAACCGAAATCTTGGGATACGTACAGAGTATTTCCAACTGAGAGGAAATAACAGGGGCAACCGAAAATTCCGAGGGACAAAACCATGGTTTAGCAGGAGCAGAGAAGCAAACAACAGTAGAGCTCTCCAATACTGGGAAATCTTCATTGGGAGATAATATTGTCAGTGAATCAGGAATAGTCCTTGGGATCTTCAAATCAGTAGCTTGAGAAAAAGGCAGAGCCAGGGTAGTGGTGGGAGGGAAGCTAACATCAGAAGCTGAAGTCTGTACCTCAATGACAGGGCCCTGAGAATCAACAAGCAGCAAGTATGAACTATGAAAACTCTTAATGACATGCACCTTAGGAGTACAAAGAGTCTTCTCTAAAACTGCAATGGCCCTAACCACAGGGGTACCTAACCTGACAAAAACATGAATTGGTGTGTTTTCTAGTGCAAAATCTCTGATCACAGGACTCCTAACCGATAGTGAGGGTATCTGGGTTTGATTAGAGAAAAAATCAGATGTATTGATAAGTGACATAGAAACACTTACTGAGATACTAAATTTGCTGGACATGTGAGAAAAAATACCCTTTAAGACAGGAGCTTTAATCTCCCCCCCGAGTAACCCCATGTTTGCTGGGACATATTTAGACACAGTACTGAGGGACTGGGTTTCAGCAAAGGCAGGACAGCTAAAAAGCTCAAATTTAAACCCCAGGACTTGTAATATGTGCATGGTGTCCTCAGACAGTACTAAGGGAGTGACCGCAGATATGCTGATCCCCAAAGGATTAGCCTGGAGAGAGAAATCAGGAGAGCCCCCAGACAGGATACCCCTTATAGAAAGAGCCTCAGAATCAGAAGGAGAATCATTACCTCTCAGAGTCTCAAAACTAGTAAGACACAATTCAGCGAAAAGGGAAACAGTATGCAAGCTTTTTACTGATCTATATGAAAAAGCGTCACTTTTGGGAGAAAACCGTGCGTCCGCAAACATTCCTGGGAACACAATATGAACCCCAGGAGAGACATACAGACTACTGTATGCCTTTAACCCTAAGCTTAAAGAGGAGGAGAACTCAGACAGTACACGGGGGTTAATCATAACTGTACTGGTCTCTGAAGTAGGTATTTGGTAAGGAATGTCTGGGAAACCAGAACTTACTGCAGACTCCATAATGTGGGAACTATGCGCTGAAGCAGGGATCACCGCTATGTGGGCGACAGGCTGGTTCAGTGAAATACCCGGGAGAAGGAACTCTGCGACTAAGCTTAGGGAAAAACCTGACTCCTGAATACATTTAACAGGAACCAGAACTTTAGCCGAAGTCTCCGGAGACGAAACTGCGGAAACTTGAGCTGAAGCAGGGGATTTATAGCAAAGAATATCTAGAGACTCCGTACGGTTATGGGAATCCCTCAATGCAACCTCTGCTGTCTGACTTGTGGACTCATTCTCTGAGGCTACAACGAAGACATTAACTTGGAGGCAGCAAGAATTTACAGGGGTTAATGCAGACAATGCCTGAGAGTAATACATAGGTAACCTTTTCTCTGTATTAGAAGAGAGCAGGAATCTCTCGTCTGAAGCTAGGGGCGTGACCGTGGCTGACAGAGAACAGGGATTTACCAAAGGAAACTCAGAGAGCTGCCCCACAGAGGTTAATACAGAAATAACCCTGGGAACAGAACTTAGGGATTCTTTCTCTGACGGGGAAAGCGCGCAGGACTGTCTAGCAGAGTTTAAAGCTGGAAAACCCTCAAGACCTAGAGAGAGGGATTCAAAGCTAGAAATAGGAGAACTAAGGGACTTATTCTCTGATACAAGAACCTTAGTGTTAGTTAGTGACACATATGTGTTCTCCAAGGGGACCTCACAGGACTGATCGGCAGGGGTTAATGTAGACATATCATTAGTGTCAGGGAACCCGGGCATACAATCAGAGCTTGGGACTGTGGCAGTTGCTACGTTGGGAGATATTGGTAATAGTTCCGTTTGGTCCTCTCCCGGAGAGAGAGATACGTCCCCCGGTTTAGCAACAGGACTGGTAGCCGAGGGATACCGCCAAACGACGGCGTGAGCGGCTAAGAGACGATCCTGTTTTAACAAGCAATCATCCAATGCACGGGAAAGTAAATGCAGCGTCTCGTGAGCGAGAGCCACCATGACGGAAGGTTCCGGGAGTACTACAGGAATGTCCAAAGATAAAGCCAGGGCATTGAGTGTACTACAGGCGTTGACCAGTTCCACAGGACTCAGCTCTTCCCCAGTTAAAGGGAAATCAGGGGAGCAAGCAATGTTAGCAATGACCAAAACACTGGCCAGATACTGTTTTAAGTCTCTGAGGCAGTAAGCCTTATAAACCAGATTATTACGGCATTTCTTTTGCAAGGGAGTCAAGCCCTCCAACATAAACGGATCTTCCATCAGAGGTATTATATCGCACAAATAATTATTCTCAAACTGGGACTGGTCTACAGGCTGGGACAGGTTTTTAGGAAAAAACTTACCAACCCACACCTCAGCGGGGTCCGAGTTTGTAGGGCCGAGCATACTGTCAGGGTTCTGCTCGCCACAAACCAGGGTCGGACCGCGAGGCTGAGGTGGGGTTGTAAAAGCACCGACCTGAGACCGCGCAGGCTGATCCGGATTGCGCAGTTCGTAGTCATATGTCGCAGGATCAGGATTGGAGAAGACAGCGTCGTCGTTGTACAAGCCAGGGTCAGAACAGGAGACGTCAGGATAAACATTGTCCATGCAAGAGTTCCGCAATAAGGAGATAGGAGAAACCCGCTTCAGCTTAGGAGCGCGGGGTTGGCCTTTGCGCGAGCGACGACCATGGCCCATGGTGCTGGTCACAGGAGATGGTAGGCAGACCAGAATAGCACACCGTCTTGCTGCACGGGTGCACCAGTGCTACAGCGCAAAAGTCCTGAGCGGGCAAGGGAATCCACTGTTTCAGCGCAGGAACCAGGACACGGCCTCTCTATATTAGGGAAAGAGTAGGCCCCAGGAACCAGGAAGCTGTAGATACAGGGAAACCTCCGCTTCAGCACAGGGGAACAAGCGGCTTGAAGGGAGCTGAAGGATGCAGGACGTAACCTGGAATCAGCATTGGAGAACAAACGGCTTGAAGGAAGCTGAAGGACGCAGGGCGTGACCTGGTATCAGCAAAGGGGAACAAGCGAGAGCTTGTGGCAAAACAGTTGACATCCAGTAAGGACTATGCTCGGCCAGGAGCATTATGGGCAAGCAATACTTAAAGGCCAGCGGGCCAATCCCCGGCGGGGGTGTGAAGGTCCTGCCCCTAATGAGTGAATGCAAGTATAGTTTGCAATGAAAGGCTGCACAGCTGCAGTAGATACCAGAGGGAGTGTGTATTGCTTTGAGTGAATCCAGGCTGCAGCAAACCTCAGGAAAGATGTTCCAGAACTGCACCGGTCTGCAAGGTAAGGTAACCAGTAAACCGTGGAGCGGATTCCTTACAGTAAGGAGGGACAGAAGAGTGTAAAGCTTTAAAAGTGAGGAGGAGAATTGGGTGTGAGATGCGGGATTTGATCGGAAGCCAGGAGAGGGATTTCAGGAGGGGAGATGCGGAGACAGATTTAGGAAAGAGCAGAGTGATTCTGGCAACAGCGTTTAGGGGTATTTGGGGTTAGGGGTTAAATTAGGGGTAACCGTCCGAACAAAGGGAATACAGTTAAGGAATTAATGGCGTGAGTGAAACCGCCAGGCTTTGGTTCGAGTTCTCCTGTGAAAGACAAAACGCTATTTATCCATTGCCAGCGGCGAATGCACAAGCAAAAATAACACAATCTGCATTATTTATACAACAAGCACAATACTTCCTACACACTTGAGAGGTCCTCTGGAACCGGTGAAGTTGCGGATTTCAATTATCCACGGGATTCATGCGATTTGGTGGCCATTTTGAATTCCCGGGATGGAGCTTTAACGCAGTGAAGTATCTTCAGAACCAGAAGGTCCACGGTGCTGGAAACTGTGCGGTTCCGTTACGGTGCCTCCCCCAATGTTGTAATAAAAACAAGCCCTAAATAAATGATCCGCCTGCTCCTGTCATATTCACAAATATCTGAGGAGCAGCGTTCTCTAACTCGTGCTAAAAGCAGATTTTTTTCTTTGGAAAAGCATCCTAATTATAGAACTGTGTGCATTGTGTCACATTGTGTCACATTGTGTCACATTGTGTCACATTGTGTATTATGCGATTGGAATCAGACCAGGATTACGGAAATAATAGGAGGAACATTTAATCCTTAGCTAAATTATATTTAAAGGATCAATCCAAGCGGCCATTTTGTTGGTGGATTGTTTTAATTTTTAACATAGGATGGGAGCAGCGGGGAGTCCGGAGCTGAACCCCAGTAATTTCAGCTCCGGGGACCCCCTGCTTCCCGAGATACCTCCGTAGGGGGCGCCGGTAGCCGCTCGGCTAGCAGGGATCACGTAATGGCGGGGTTTCAAAGCCCCCGGTTCCTGCCGGCCAATAGGAAGCCGTGATGTCATCAGGTGAGGCTTCCTATTGGCCCGCGTTACGCGGGAGCTTTAAACTTTATTGAGATACCGGCGCCCCCTTTGAAGGTCTGTATCTCCGGCTACAGGGGGTCCCCGGAACTGAAATTAATGGGGTTCAACTCCGGAGACCCCCTGCTTCAAACCTATGTTAAAAAAAAAAAAAAGGTTTGTATTGTACCGTTTAAAAATGGGAACAGCTCACAGTCTCTTTAATGTCACCCATACCCTAATCTAGGGGTGGCCTCAATCAGCTGATTGAGCCATCTGTGCTGAAGCTGGGATATCCTGAAACCTTGACCTGTAGGTGGCCCGGTGGCCTAATCCCATTGGAGTTAGGTTACCTCTGCGATGTGATCGATCCGGATTATCAGCCTTAGTCTAGTAAAATTGCTGCATGAAAAATTGGATTGTAAGGAAAACAAAATGGAGACGCCCGGTGCGGCCAATGTTTTGCAAAAGCTGGATACGTGTCTTTCTGGTTCATTTCAGTTTAAACGTGCCCTTGTGTATGGTTTTGGCTGACAAGTGTAGCAGCTGTGTAATCACAGGGCTGTCCTGGAAGATCAGCGGGTCAGAAGAACACAGCAAGAGAACCCAAATCCCCTTCTTTTGGGGGATACAACATGGTAGCATTTATTCTGCATCTGTGTGGGGGGGGGGGGCTCTGGCTGTACAAGCGCTCGCTGATCACACAGTGACATCACATAGTGACATCACACAGTGACATCACACAGAAGGGAGCAGCCGGAGGAAATCCCTCCCGGCTACTTAAATAAATACATAAAAAATACTTATAGGTGTTTGGTTAAAAAAGGTACCAAGTTACCCAGGTGAGACATCTTACACGTCACTGGTATTACCTCACTAGTGTGGCTCTAGGGGGGATAATGCAATGTAGGATCAAATTGAATTACGTGACAATGACATGCTGTAGAACAGGGCTGGCCAACTGCAGTCCTCAAGGGCCACCAACAGGTCAGGTTTTAAGGATATCCCGGCTTCAGCTCAGGTGGCTCAATCAGTGGCTCACTCATTGAGCCACCTGTGCTGAAGCAGGGATATCCTTAAAACGTGACCTGTTGGTGGCCCTTGAGGACTGGAGTTGGACGCCCCTGTTGTAGAATATGTCACTTGTTTAAAACAAACTGAGAATGCGTTATGCTGCCCCTTTTATAACCGGTTTCATACTTATCAACCCTCACTTTTCTCAGAGACTTATTGATTTTTTATGCGCATGATAAGTCATCTCCGATGAAAATCAGCACTTTTCCTGAAAAAAAAAAACATTTTTGGGGGGGTCCACAAACCCCAAATCTCAGTGATTGTGATTACTGGGGAAATGACACCTCTGTATCGGAATAGAGCGAATCACTCTGATTAAGGCGAAAAAGAAGACAATGGGGAGTTAGTCCTCAAACTGTGATAGTGCCGGTGGGGGCACTATCGAATGACACTTCCATTCAATGGCAGTTTCTGTCAGACAGTGCTGCGATTGTCCCTATAACAGTTTAATAATTAGCACCGATATCTCCAAACCTTGATGGTTTCCTACAGATAAGACCAGGAAGTAGCATATTATATGAAGTATTAACTAATATTAACCGCACAAGTCATTAGTATTAGCACTTAAAGGCGCAGTCCAAGCGCTTTTTTATTCAACACAGATAGAAGCAGGGAATCTCTGGAGCTGAACACCATTAATTTCAGCTCCGGGGGCCCCCTGCTCCCCGAGATACAGACCTCCGTAGTAGGTGCCCCTATATCTCTGGCTTAGCTAGCTGGGGTTTAGTTTAAAGCTCCCGCACCACGCGAGCCAATAGGAAGCCGCACCGGATGGTGTCATGGCTTCCTAATTGGCCCGTAGGGCGCGGGAGCTTCGAAACGTCGCTATAATATATAATATAATAACAAAGTATCCGGCCGTTCCTCCTTCTCTTACCGTGCACCCCAAAACTGGAACAGCCTCCCAGAGACTCTCACATCCACCACCAGTTTAAGTTCTTTCAAATCTAAGGCTGTCTCACATTTTAATCTGGTCTGTAACTGTTTCATACGCTCATCTTCTTCTTTATTTTATACTATATTAGTGAAAGCACTGTATGTTTGCCTGCCTGCCTGGATGTCCGGTGTCCCTAGGGGAAATCTCATTGGTCCCTTGGCCCGCCCGCCCCCGCACACCTCTCATTGGCCTGAGGTGGAGTGACGGGCCAAAGGACACACAGGGACACACACACACACAGGGAACACAGGGACACACACACACAGGGCGACACACACACACACACACACACACACACAGACACACACACACACACACACAGGGACACACACACACACACACAGTGACAGACACACACACACACACACACACACACACACACACACACACACACACACACACACGGACACAGGGACACACACACGGACACAGGGACACACACACGGACACAGGGACACACACACACAGTGACAGACACACACACAGTGACACACACACACAGTGACACACACACACACACACACACACTGTTACATACATTAGCGGGGCTCACAGTGTTAGCAGCACCCGCGCGCACCTCCTCCTCTCCCCGTGTCTCCCGCGCTTTCACCCCGACCCCCCCCTCCCCCGGCGCCGCTACAGTCAGCGGGACACACACACTATTATTACCCCTTCAGCGCCCCCCCACCCAGTGTCAGCGGCCGTGCGAGACCCCCCCTCTATATCTCCCACCTCTCCCCCCCCACACATATACATGCCCCCCCCTCCCCGGCGCTACAACTCACCCCTCCCCGGCGGGGGAACAGCCAGTGGCCAGGCAGGCTGCCTCGCGGCGCCGAGTGCCCAAGATGGCGGCGCCCGGGACACAGCGGGGGAGCGGCCACAACACGCTGCCTCCCGCCTCAGATCCACGTGGGACGTGTCAGATGGGTGAGTGAGCGGCCTTCACCTCCCCTCACCCACCCCTCACCCCCCATCACCTCCCCTCACCCCCTTTCACCTCCCCTCACTCCACTTCTCCCTTCCACTCCCCATTTACCTCCCCCCCTCCACCCCCCCTTCACCTCCCCTCCACCCCCCCCCTTCACCACCCCCCCTTCACCTCCCCTCCACCCCCCCCCTTCACCTCCCTTCCACTCCCCCCCTTCACCTCCCCTCCACCCCCCCTTCACCTCCCCTCCACCCCCCCCTCCACCCCCCCCTCCACCCCCCCACCTTCACCTCCCCTCCACCCCCCCCTTCACCTCCCCTCCACCCCCCCTTCCCACCGCCTCCCCCCCCCCTTCCCACTGCCTCCCCCCCTTCCCACCGCCTCCCCCCCTTCCCACCGCCTCCCCCCTTCCCCCCCTTCCCACCGCCTCCCCCCCCTTCCCACCACCTCCCAGCCCCCCTTCCCACCACCTTCCCCCTCCTCCCCCTTCCCACCACCTTCCCCCTCCTCCCCCTTCCCACCACATCCCCCCTTCTCTCCCTTTCCACCACCTTCCCCCTCCTCCTCCTTCCCACCACCTCCCCCCTTCCCACCACCTCCCCCCTTCTCCCCCTTCCCACCACCTCCCCCCTTCTCCCCCTTTCCACCACCTCCCCCCTTCTCCCCCTTTCCACCACCTCCCCCCTCCTCCCCCTTCCCACCACTTCTCCCCTTCCCCCCCCGCTCCCCTTCCCCCCCCCTGCTCCCCTTCCCCCCCTCCGCTCCCCTTCCCCCCCCTCCGCTCCCCTTCACCCCCCCTCCGCTCCCCTTTCCACCCCCCCCCTCCGCTCCTCTTCCCCCCCCCCCCTCCGCTCCTCTTCCCCCCCCCTCCACCTCTTTTTCCCCTTTCCCCTCCCACCCCCTCCCACACTTCCACCCCCTCCTCTAACCCTTCCCCCCCTCCTCTAACCCTTCCCCCCCTCCTCTAACCCTTCCCCCCCCTCCTCTAACCCTTCCCCCCCCTCCTCTAACCCTTCCCCCCCCCTCCTCTAACCCTTCCCCCCTCCTCCTCTAACCCTCCCCCCCCCCTCCTCTAACCCTTCCCCCCCCCTCCTCTAACCCTTCCCCCCCCCTCCTCTAACCCTTCCCCCCCCCTCCTCTAACCCTTCCCCCCCTCCTCTAACCCTTCCCCCCTCCTCCACCCCTTGCCCCCCTCCTCCACCCCTTGCCCCCCTCCTCCACCCCTTGCCCCCCTCCGCCACCCCCTCCTCCCCTTCCCGCCGCCCTTCGCCTTCATGCCCGCCTTACCGCCTCCCCACCCCCGCCTCTGCCTTTCACCCGCCCTTACTCCGGCCGCCTCTGCCTTTCACCCACCGCCTCACAGTCGCTGCACGCACTCAACAGACACCCGCCACACTCGACACATACCTGCCGCCACACACACCTGCTGCCTCCCGCCCCTACGCACCGACATCACTGACCCACCGCCTCACACCCTAGCAGGACCTCCACTCACAGACAGCACTCACAACCCACGCGCCAGCCGCCGCCTCACACCCTTGCAGGACCCCCACTCACAGACAGCACTCACAACCCACACACCAACCGCCGCCTCATACCCTAGCAGGACCCCCACTCGCACACAGCACTCACAACCCACGCGCCACCCGCCGCCTCACACCCTAGCAGGACACACCACTCAGATTTTTACATCACTTATGCCACCAAAATATACATTGTACTGTGGTGTGGTTACAATAAACCATTTTTATACAACATCGTATTACATTTTCTTCCATCTTTCTTTTCAATATTATTATCCAACCTTTACAACAAACAGTCACCTATTGTTCCACGATTTATAAATAATACTACCTATTACGCATTTACATCCCGGGCAACGCCGGGTCTCTCAGCTAGTAATATATATTATCTGTAACTGTGCATGCAATGTCTTGTATATAATGTATACCCTGTTCATTTATGTAACTGTATTTGTAAACATGTACTATTTGTCCTAGCTCTGTGCCCAGGACATGCGTGAAAACGAGAGGTAACTCTCACTGTATTACTTCCTGGTAACACATTTTATAAATAAATAATGCGATCCCTGATAGGCGCGACCGGCGCCCCCTATGAGATTTGTATCTCCAGCAGCAGGGGGTCCCCGGAGCCGAAATTAACGCGGTTCAGCTCTGGAGACCACCTGCTTCAATCCTATGTAAATAAAGATACACATTTTTGTTAAGATGGGAGGGACGCAGATGGTCCCCAGAGGTGACCCGCCTTCATTTCAGCTCCAGGGATCCCGAGAAGCATCCCGACAAAAGCGTTTAATTTCACCTGCGTTACGCAGCCCACTAGGACGCGTGACGTCATCCGTCACAGCTTCCCCGCGTGACTCAGGCGATTTAAACCTCCATTTTGTTTCCCCTGGAGTGGAGGAACCGGTGGCATCTTTCCCTGTAAGTATCTCAGGAAACCAGCTGAAGTTAACGTGGATCCTTTAATCCAACAAAAAGTATGCAAACGTCTGTCTGTGTGACCGTCCTATTTTAGTTGAAGTGACATTCTGACCATGATATTTCTTTGTTCAATATTTACCTTCCCGATTTGCTCTATGGCCGTGTAAAAGTCAATGCCTGCTGGTCAGATCAGGAGACTGGCCTGAGAATGTCTCACCTGTGTGGTCAGCCTTGATGTGACCAGTAGTGGGATTCAGAAACTTTAGCAGCAGGTTCTCTCTCGACACGTTTGTTTATTTTGGACAATAATCATCCGTGGAATAGCGCAAGCAATAATTGCTCACCACTTCATGTGACAGTGCGAGACAACAGCTAAATGGCTCACTTTGGGCGCCAGCGCCCCCCCACCCCGCACACCATGACCGCGGAAGATGCACTGTGAAAGGCTGTGACTTAGCCACATTATGTGATGGGGCCCCTGGAGCGGTCTAGGATATGTGATCGCTGCGTTTAGCCGCAGGGACATCTCGCCGCCAGCCCCTTCACTGCCAAGGTAAGCCCCAAACCTTACCCCTTACCTTTAAACCCCTAATCGTAATGCTACCCCTATCCTAAAAACCTTAACCGCTTACCCTAAAAAACCTTAACCCCTTAGCCTAATTCCATATCCTAAAAAACTAACCCCTTACCCTAACCACTAAAATCCCTTAAATTACCTTACCTAATTGGCGAAACGGCCCTGCTTCAACACCGGTGGCTCAATCAGTGGCGGCTCAATCAGTGATTCAGTCTTCAACTGAGCCACTGATTGAGCCACGTGTGCTGAAGCTGGGATAGCCTTAGAACCTGATCTGTTGGTGACCCTTGAGGACTGGAGTTGGCCACCTCTGCTCTAGAAATACAGGTCACTGCCTCCGACCCCTAACTCTCTTTATGAGGAATCTCACTATACACCATTCCGACTCTTGTGTTCTGCTGAAGGATGTCTTCTCTCTACTCTTTTTATATCAAAGCCCACTCCCGCCTTAAACCTCTCTCACTGACTGCCCCACACGTCCGCAATGCCCTTCCCCTCAATATCCAACTGGCACCCTCTCTCCACCTTTAAGACCCACCTTAAAACCCACCTCCTTAATGAAGCATATGAGTTGCTCCATGGCAGATACTACAAACATCATACATCGACCTTGGCCCCTGCAGACGCACTTACCAGAACCCCCTCCTACTGTCTCTGTACGTTCCTCCTATCTACCAATTGGAGTTGGGACAGGGACTTATTTTATTTATATATTTAGTTCTCTTACCTTCTCCGCTGGTGGAATCTCCCGGCATCTCCTCCTGCAAAGTCCAGTCACCATGGCTCCACAACGTCAAATGGCCATGCGACATAAAGTTGCCATGACAATGGTGATGCCTTATTGCACCGAGGCGGCACGTGATATAGCCGTTATCATGGCACCGCAACACCATTTGATGTCGCAGAGCCATGTTGACGGGACCCTGCAGGGGGAGATGCCGCTGCCGCCAGCCTTAGATTTCACAGGTAAACCCGTAGCCTGGAGATACTGGCTGAAACCCGTATATGTATCTCATCACGTGTATTACTGCTGTGAAGCGCTATGTACATGCATGGCGCTATATAAATAAAGATATACATACAATTGTACGAATAAGGCTTTACCTTTTTACATGTGGTTGCATCATATCATGTAAACCAATATCCTGAAAAGCATGCAAACAGTCCCCCTGGAAACATCACAAACTCCCAGGGCAGGAAATGTGCCTGGGAGACTTCCTATTGGTTATTGCCGGTGTTATAATGCCGTGTGTTATAGCTAGGCGTCGGTACGCAGTTACAGTCCCAGGGCAGGACGTGTGCCTGGGAAACTTCCTATTGGTTATTGCCGGTGTTATAATGCCGTGTGTTATAGCTAGGCGTCGGTACGCAGTTACAGTCCCAGGGCAGGACGTGTGCCTGGGAAACTTCCTATTGGTTATTGCCGGTGTTATACTGCCTTGTGTTATAGCTAGGCGTCGGTATGCAGTTACAGTCCCAGGGCAGGACGTGTGCCTGGGAAACTTCCTATTGGTTATTGCCGGTGTTAAAATGCCGTGTGTTATAGCTAGGCGTCGGTATGCAGTTACAGTCCCAGGGCAGGACGTGTGCCTGGGAAACTTCGTATTGGTTATTGCCGGTGTTATACTGCCTTGTGTTATAGCTAGGCGTCGGTATGCAGTTACAGTCCCAGGGCAGGACGTGTGCCTGGGAAACTTCCTATTGGTTATTGCCGGTGTTATAATGCCGTGTGTTATAGCTAGGCGTCGGTATGCAGTTACAGTCCCAGGGCAGGACGTGTGCCTGGGAAACTTCCTATTGGTTATTGCCGGTGTTATACTGCCTTGTGTTATAGCTAGGCGTCGGTGCGCAGTTACAGTCCCAGTTACACCTAGCAACATATATTGGATTTATAATGAGGCTGCAGTGAAATCAGCAATGGAATGGTTTCAACATTGGTTTCAGTTTAGTTTAGTGGTACTCAACTCCAATCCTTAAGACCCCCCAACTGGTCAGGATTTAAGGATATCCCAGCTTCAACACCGGAGGCTCAATCGGTCCCTGCTTCAGCCTAGGTGGCTCAATCAGTGATTGAGCCACCTGGGCTGCAGCTGGGATATTCCCCAAACCTGATCTGAGTCTTGAGGACTGGAGTTGAGAACCCCTTATCTACTCTGCCGCCAGATGCCAAATAGCAAAGGTCTGGAAACAAGAGCGAGCTGTCCCTGGAACAGGTCAGAGCTAGAGTATGGAGAGTGTCCCTGGAACAGGTCCGAGCTGGAGTATGGAGAGTATCCCTGGAACAGGTCAGAGCTAGAGTATGGAGAGTATCCCTGGAACAGGTCCGAGCTAGAGTATGGAGAGTTTCCCTGGAACAGGTCAGAGCTAGAGTATGGAGAGTATCCCTGGAACAGGTCAGAGCTAGAGTATGGAGAGTATCCCTGGAACAGGTCAGAGCTGGAGTATGGAGAGTATCCCTGGAACAGGTCAGAGCTGGAGTATGGAGAGTATCCTTGGAACAGGTCAGAGCTGGAGTATGGAGAGTATCCCTGGAACAGGTCAGAGCTAAAGTATGGAGAGTATCCCTGGAACAGGTCAGAACTAGAGTAGGGAGAGTATCCCTGGAACAGGTCAGAGCTAGAGTACGGAGAGTATCCCTGGAACAGGTCAGAGCTAGAGTATGGAGAGTATCCTTGGAACAGGTCAGAGCTGGAGTATGGAGAGTATCCCTGGAACAGGTCAGAGCTAAAGTATGGAGAGTATCCCTGGAACAGGTCAGAGCTAGAGTATGGAGAGTATCCCTGGAACAGGTCAGAGCTGGAGTAGGGAGAGTATCCCTGGAACAGGTCAGAGCAAGAGTAGGGAGAGTATCCCTGGAACAGGTCAGAGCTAGAGTAGGGAGAGTATCCCTGGAACAGGTCAGAGCTAGAGTATGGAGAGTATCCCTGGAACAGGTCAGAGCTAGAGTATGGAGAGTATCCCTGGAACAGGTCAGAGCTAGAGTATGGAGAGTATCCCTGGAACAGGTCAGAGCTAGAGTATGGAGAGTATCCCTGGAACAGGTCAGAGCTAGAGTATGGAGAGTATCCCTGGAACAGGTCAGAGCTGGAGTAGGGAAAGTATCCCTGGAACAGGTCAGAGCTAGAGTAGGGAGAGTATCCCTGGAACAGGTCAGAGCTAGAGTAGGGAGAGTATCCCTGGAACAGGTCAGAGCTAGAGTATGGAGAGTATCCCTGGAACAGGTCAGAGCTAGAGTATGGAGAGTATCCCTGGAACAGGTCAGAGCTAGAGTATGGAGAGTATCCCTGGAACAGGTCAGAGCTGGAGTAGGGAGAGTATCCCTGGAACAGGTCAGAGCTAGAGTATGGAGAGTATCCCTGGAACAGGTCAGAGCTAGAGTATGGAGAGTATCCCTGGAACAGGTCAGAGCTAGAGTATGGAGAGTATCCCTGGAACAGGTCAGAGCTGGAGTAGGGAGAGTATCCCTGGAACAGGTCAGAGCTGGAGTATGGAGAGTATCCCTGGAACAGGTCAGAGCTAGAGTATGGAGAGTATCCCTGGAACAGGTCAGAGCTAGAGAATGGAGAGTATCCCTGGAACAGGTCAGAGCTAGAGTATGGAGAGTATCCCTGGAACAGGTCCGAGCTGGAGTAGGGAGAGTATCCTTGGAACAGGTCAGAGCTAGAGTATGGAGAGTATCCCTGGAACAGGTCAGAGCTAGAGTATGGAGAGTATCCCTGATGGAGAAGTTGGCAGGGTTCCAAAATGACACATTCCACAAGTTCCATGAAGACTTGGGAAACACAGCAGAATTATATAAGACAGGAGCTATCGAGAGCTATCATTCAAGGGTCGGCCAAGCAGTGGTGAGTGATACAATAGGAAAGGGGACCCAGTAGGTTCCATCAAGGGAGAACCCATACAATGTCACATTGAAAGCATATAAGAGTAATTTAATCTTGGAAATAAGTACACAATAAGAGAAATAGTGTAACAAGGTATTATTTTTTATTAATAATAACTTTATTCCATATAGCGGTTTTCTCCCAACGGGACACACAGCGCGTCACAATTACAGTACAGCGCGCGGTACGCAGCACATAGGAATGTTCCAGGCACAGTCCCTGCCCAGGTGAGCTTACAATCTATGATCTTGGTGCCTCAGGCATAGGGAGATAAAGTGACTTTACTCCAAGAGCCTCTCCTCACAGTATCATTTTAGTATTTTTTAGTACCCCTTTGCTTGTGTTCTTACGCTATTTATACGTATATATCAATGATGTATCTATAAATATCACAGGTATGTAAATTCTTTCCCTCCCTCTTGAGTTCTGTGCTCCTTGTTGTGAAACTTATAATAAAACATTAGTTGACTAAAACAGACACTTTTAGGAAGCTTTCTCTCTTTTTAAACATCAGTTAGTCATTAAAAGTAGCATCCTACCTTACTTCTGTTCTTTTTCTATTGTACAGGCCTTTTTCAGACTATTGTACTGGCTAACATGGTACCGCCCTCTATTATAAAAAGGCTCATACAATATGCAAGAGAGAATCAAAATAAAAAAAAACAAAAGATGCCTTGTTCTGTAAATACAGAGTGGGACTTTGCCATTAAGAAAAGGTCATGTCATTAGAGTACATACAGAACCTCACGACCTCCTCACACACTGACCACCGTTTGTCTCTTCCTTTATTAAGCCCTGGACTTTGACCTTGATCCAAACAGCCAGATAATAAATACACAGGGCGGAGCTTCTAGTTCGAGGGACCTACACAATGGTCTAGGACCGGGGTAGCGGCCGTGACCTAATGACCGCCGGCGCTTTTCTGCGACTCACCCCGCTGCTGAGACCTGTCGCCGCTGCTAAGTGCCTAAGCTTAACCTATACACTAAAACACCTTACCCTAAACCCTTACCCGAAAACCCCCTACCCAGAGCCCTTACCCTTAAACCCCCTACCCTAAATCCTTACCCTAATCCCTTACCCTAAACCCTTACCCTAAAACCCCCTACCCAGAGCCCTTACCCTAAAAACCCCTACCCATAGCCCTTACCCTAATCCCTTACCCTAAAAACCCCTACCCAGAGCCCTTACCCTAATACCCCTAGAGTCCTTCCCTCCCCAAAAGAGCTGTAGTTGATCATCCTGATCGGATTGATCTTCAAGTAATTCTACCGTGTCCTGAATATGACAATGATCCTTAAAACGGAATTGATTGTTCACATCAAAAATTGGAACTGTGCCTGGTTCATTTGGCTTATTCTTGGAATTTATATCGGGATCTTGTATATTAATTACACTTTGATTCCCCAATGAAAAGATACTGGTATTTTATTTTTTCTGTTTGAAAAATCTTTTTAATGTCAGTTTTCTAGTAAACATATAGAGATCAACGACCGCTGCAAATAGATCAAAATTCCTGTCAGGTGCAAATGTGGGTCCTAAACTGAGAAGTGTCACTTCCGATTGTGTCAGTGTATAATCTGAACTATTGATAACATTTAGTACAATACCTCCTTTTCTGTGCTGGAGCCACCTACTCGTTTACTCCTGCATCTTTGTCTCTTTCTGTGTCGTTTTATGATGATGGACGTCCTGGTTAAACCCATTCCCTAAAACCCCTTACCCTAAAACCCCCTACCCTCAGCCCGTACCCTAAAACCCCATACCCTCAGCCCATACCCTAATCCCTTACCCTAAAACCCCCTCCCCTCAGCCCGTACCCTAAAACCCCCTACCCTCAGCCCATACCCTAAAACCCCTACCCTAATTCCCCCTACCCTAATCCCTTACCCTTAAACCCCATACCCTCAGTCCATCCCCTAAAACAACCTACCCTAATCCCTTACCCTAAAACCCCCTACCCTCAGCCCATACCCTAAAAACCCCTACCCTAAAACCCCCTACCTAATCCCTTACCCTGAAACCTCCTATCCTAAACACTTACCCTAAACCCCCTTAATCTAAGCCTTAACCCTAATACCCCCACCCTATGCCCGTACCCTAAAAACTCCTACCCAGAGCCATTACCCTAAAAAAATCCCACCATTAGAGACGGGGTATTCCATCTCTGCCTCTCTGCTCTCGTCCTTTCCCTTCCCCCCATTAGAGACGGGGTATTCCATCTCTGCCTCTCTGCTCTCATCCTCTCCCTTCCCACCATTAGAGGCGGGGTATTCCATCTCTGCCTCTCTGCTCTCATCCTCTCCCTTCCCACCATTAGAGACGGGGTATTCCATCTCTGCCTCTCTGCTCTCGTCCTTTCCCTTCCCACCATTAGAGACGGGGTATTCCATCTCTGCCTCTCTGCTCTCGTCCTTTCCCTTCCCACCATTAGAGACGGGGTATTCCATCTCTGCCTCTCTGCTCCCATCCTCTCCCTTCCCACCATTAGAGGCGGGGTATTCCATCTCTGCCTCTCTGCTTCCATCCTTTCCCTTCCCCCCATTAGAGGCGGGGTATTCCCTCTCTGCCTCTCTGCTCTCATCCTTTCCCTTCCCACCATTAGAGGCGGGGTATTCCATCTCTGCCTCTCTGCTCTCATCCTCTCCCTTCCCACCATTAGAGACGGGGTATTCCATCTCTGCCTCTCTGCTCTCGTCCTTTCCCTTCCCACCATTAGAGGCGGGGTATTCCATCTCTGCCTCTCTGCTCTCATCCTTTCCCTTCCCACCATTAGAGGCGGGGTATTCCATCTCTGCCTCTCTGCTCTCGTCCTTTCCCTTCCCACCATTAGAGGCGGGGTATTCCATCTCTGCCTCTCTGCTCTCATCCTCTCCCTTCCCCCCATTAGAGACGGGGTATTCCATCTCTGCCTCTCTGCTCTCGTCCTTTCCCTTCCCACCATTAGAGACGGGGTATTCCATCTCTGCCTCTCTGCTCTCGTCCTTTCCCTTCCCCCCATTAGAGACGGGGTATTCCATCTCTGCCTCTCTGCTCTCGTCCTTTCCCTTCCCCCCATTAGAGACGGGGTATTCCATCTCTGCCTCTCTGCTCTCGTCCTTTCCCTTCCCACCATTAGAGACGGGGTATTCCATCTCTGCCTCTCTGCTCTCGTCCTTTCCCTTCCCACCATTAGAGACGGGGTATTCCATCTCTGCCTCTCTGCTCTCATCCTTTCCCTTCCCCCCATTAGAGACGGGGTATTCCATCTCTGCCTCTCTGCTCCCATCCTATCCCTTCCCACCATTAGAGGCGGGGTATTCCATCTCTGCCTCTCTGCTCTCATCCTTTCCCTTCCCCCCATTAGAGACGGGGTATTCCATCTCTGCCTCTCTGCTCTCATCCTCTCCCTTCCCACCATTAGAGACGGGGTATTCCATCTCTGCCTCTCTGCTCTCGTCCTTTCCCTTCCCACCATTAGAGGCGGGGTATTCCATCTCTGCCACTCTGCTCTCGTCCTTTCCCTTCCCACCATTAGAGACGGGGTATTCCATCTCTGCCTCTCTGCTCTCGTCTTTTCCCTTCCCACCATTAGAGGCGGGGTATTCCATCTCTGCCTCTCTGCTTCCATCCTTTCCCTTCCCACCATTAGAGACGGGGTATTCCATCTCTGCCTCTCTGCTCTCATCCTTTCCCTTCCCACCATTAGAGGCGGGGTATTCCATCTCTGCCTCTCTGCTCTCATCCTCTCCCTTCCCACCATTAGAGACGGGGTATTCCATCTCTGCCTCTCTGCTCCCGTCCTTTCCCTTCCCACCATTAGAGACCGGGTATTCCATCTCTGCCTCTCTGCTCTCGTCCTTTCCCTTCCCACCATTAGAGACGGGGTATTCCATCTCTGCCTCTCTGCTCTCGTCCTTTCCCTTCCCACCATTAGAGGCGGGGTATTCCATCTCTGCCTCTCTGCTCTCATCCTCTCCCTTCCCCCCATTAGAGACGGGGTATTCCATCTCTGCCTCTCTGCTCTCGTCCTTTCCCTTCCCACCATTAGAGACGGGGTATTCCATCTCTGCCTCTCTGCTCTCGTCCTTTCACTTCCCCCCATTAGAGACGGGGTATTCCATCTCTGCCTCTCTGCTCTCATCCTCTCCCTTCCCACCATTAGAGACGGGGTATTCCATCTCTGCCTCTCTGCTCTCGTCCTCTCCCTTCCCACCATTAGAGGCGGGGTATTCCATCTCTGCCACTCTGCTCTCGTCCTTTCCCTTCCCACCATTAGAGACGGGGTATTCCATCTCTGCCTCTCTGCTCTCGTCTTTTCCCTTCCCACCATTAGAGGCGGGGTATTCCATCTCTGCCTCTCTGCTTCCATCCTTTCCCTTCCCACCATTAGAGACGGGGTATTCCATCTCTGCCTCTCTGCTCTCATCCTTTCCCTTCCCACCATTAGAGGCGGGGTATTCCATCTCTGCCTCTCTGCTCTCATCCTCTCCCTTCCCACCATTAGAGACGGGGTATTCCATCTCTGCCTCTCTGCTCCCGTCCTTTCCCTTCCCACCATTAGAGACCGGGTATTCCATCTCTGCCTCTCTGCTCTCGTCCTTTCCCTTCCCACCATTAGAGACGGGGTATTCCATCTCTGCCTCTCTGCTCCCGTCCTTTCCCTTCCCACCATTAGAGACCGGGTATTCCATCTCTGCCTCTCTGCTCTCGTCCTTTCCCTTCCCACCATTAGAGACGGGGTATTCCATCTCTGCCTCTCTGCTCTCGTCCTTTCCCTTCCCCCCATTAGAGACGGGGTATTCCATCTCTGCCTCTCTGCTCTCATCCTTTCCCTTCCCCCCATTAGAGACGGGGTATTCCATCTCTGCCTCTCTGCTCTCGTCCTTTCCCTTCCCACCATTAGAGACGGGGTATTCCATCTCCGCCTCTCTGCTCTCGTCCTTTCCCTTCCCCCCATTAGAGGCGGGGTATTCCATCTCTGCCTCTCTGCTCTCGTCCTTTCCCTTCCCCCCATTAGAGGCGGGGTATTCCATCTCTGCCTCTCTGCTCTCGTCCTTTCCCTTCCCACCATTAGAGACGGGGTATTCCATCTCTGCCTCTCTGCTCTCGTCCTTTCCCTTCCCACCATTAGAGGCGGGGTATTCCATCTCTGCCTCTCTGCTCCCATCCTTTCCCTTCCCACCATTAGAGACGGGGTATTCCATCTCCGCCTCTCTGCTCTCGTCCTTTCCCTTCCCCCCATTAGAGACGGGGTATTCCATCTCTGCCTCTCTGCTCTCGTCCTTTCCCTTCCCCCCATTAGAGACGGGGTATTCCATCTCTGCCTCTCTGCTCTCGTCCTTTCCCTTCCCCCCATTAGAGACGGGGTATTCCATCTCTGCCTCTCTGCTCTCGTCCTTTCCCTTCCCCCCATTAGAGACGGGGTATTCCATCTCTGCCTCTCTGCTCTCATCCTTTCCCTTCCCCCCATTAGAGACGGGGTATTCCATCTCTGCCTCTCTGCTCTCATCCTCTCCCTTCCCACCATTAGAGACGGGGTATTCCATCTCTGCCTCTCTGCTCTCGTCCTTTCCCTTCCCACCATTAGAGACGGGGTATTCCATCTCTGCCTCTCTGCTCTCATCCTTTCCCTTCCCCCCATTAGAGACGGGGTATTCCATCTCTGCCACTCTGCTCTCGTCCTTTCCCTTCCCCCCATTAGAGGCGGGGTATTCCATCTCTGCCTCTCTGCTCTCGTCCTTTCCCTTCCCCCCATTAGAGGCGGGGTATTCCATCTCTGCCTCTCTGCTCTCGTCCTTTCCCTTCCCACCATTAGAGACGGGGTATTCCATCTCTGCCTCTCTGCTCTCGTCCTTTCCCTTCCCACCATTAGAGACGGGGTATTCCATCTCTGCCTCTCTGCTCTCATCCTTTCCCTTCCCCCCATTAGAGACGGGGTATTCCATCTCTGCCACTCTGCTCTCGTCCTTTCCCTTCCCCCCATTAGAGACGGGGTATTCCATCTCTGCCTCTCTGCTCCCATCCTTTCCCTTCCCACCATTAGAGACGGGGTATTCCATCTCTGCCTCTCTGCTCCCATCCTCTCCCTTCCCACCATTAGAGACAGGGTATTCCATCTCTGCCTCTCTGCTCTCACCCTTTCCCTTCCCCCCATTAGAGACGGGGTATTCCATCTCTGCCTCTCTGCTCTCGTCCTTTCCCTTCCCCCCATTAGAGACGGGGTATTCCATCTCTGCCTCTCTGCTCTCGTCCTTTCCCTTCCCACCATTAGAGACGGGGTATTCCATCTCTGCCTCTCTGCTCTCGTCCTTTCCCTTCCCCCCATTAGAGACGGGGTATTCCATCTCTGCCTCTCTGCTCTCATCCTTTCCCTTCCCACCATTAGAGGCGGGGTATTCCATCTCTGCCTCTCTGCTCTCATCCTCTCCCTTCCCACCATTAGAGACGGGGTATTCCATCTCTGCCTCTCTGCTTCCATCCTTTCCCTTCCCACCATTAGAGACGGGGTATTCCATCTCTGCCTCTCTGCTCTCATCCTCTCCCTTCCCACCATTAGAGACGGGGTATTCCATCTCTGCCTCTCTGCTCTCATCCTCTCCCTTCCCACCATTAGAGACGGGGTATTCCATCTCTGCCTCCCTGCTCTCGTCCTTTCCCTTCCCACCATTAGAGGCGGGGTATTCCATCTCTGCCTCTCTGCTCTCGTCCTCTCCCTTCCCCCCATTAGAGACGGGGTATTCCATCTCTGCCTCTCTGCTCTCGTCCTTTCCCTTCCCACCATTAGAGGCGGGGTATTCCATCTCTGCCTCTCTGCTCTCATCCTTTCCCTTCCCCCCATTAGAGACGGGGTATTCCATCTCTGCCTCTCTGCTCTCGTCCTTTCCCTTCCCACCATTAGAGGCGGGGTATTCCATCTCTGCCTCTCTGCTCTCGTCCTTTCCCTTCCCACCATTAGAGGCGGGGTATTCCATCTCTGCCTCTCTGCTCTCGTCCTTTCCCTTCCCACCATTAGAGACGGGGTATTCCATCTCTGCCTCTCTGCTCTCGTCCTCTCCCTTCCCACCATTAGAGACGGGGTATTCCATCTCTGCCTCTCTGCTCCCATCCTTTCCCTTCCCACCATTAGAGACGGGGTATTCCATCTCTGCCTCTCTGCTCTCGTCCTTTCCCTTCCCACCATTAGAGGCGGGGTATTCCATCTCTGCCTCTCTGCTCTCATCCTTTCCCTTCCCACCATTAGAGGCGGGGTATTCCATCTCTGCCTCTCTGCTCTCGTCCTTTCCCTTCCCACCATTAGAGGCGGGGTATTCCATCTCTGCCTCTCTGCTCTCATCCTTTCCCTTCCCACCATTAGAGGCGGGGTATTCCATCTCTGCCTCTCTGCTCTCGTCCTTTCCCTTCCCACCATTAGAGGCGGGGTATTCCATCTCTGCCTCTCTGCTCTCATCCTTTCCCTTCCCACCATTAGAGACGGGGTATTCCATCTCTGCCTCTCTGCTCCCATCCTCTCCCTTCCCCCCATTAGAGGCGGGGTATTCCATCTCTGCCTCTCTGCTCTCGTCCTTTCCCTTCCCCCCATTAGAGACGGGGTATTCCATCTCTGCCTCTCTGCTCTCGTCCTTTCCCTTCCCACCATTAGAGACGGGGTATTCCATCTCTGCCTCTCTGCTCTCGTCCTTTCCCTTCCCCCCATTAGAGACGGGGTATTCCATCTCTGCCTCTCTGCTCTCGTCCTTTCCCTTCCCACCATTAGAGGCGGGGTATTCCATCTCTGCCTCTCTGCTCTCGTCCTTTCCCTTCCCACCATTAGAGGCGGGGTATTCCATCTCTGCCTCTCTGCTCTCGTCCTTTCCCTTCCCACCATTAGAGGCGGGGTATTCCATCTCTGCCTCTCTGCTCTCGTCCTTTCCCTTCCCCCCATTAGAGACGGGGTATTCCATCTCTGCCTCTCTGCTCTCGTCCTTTCCCTTCCCCCCATTAGAGGCGGGGTATTCCATCTCTGCCTCTCTGCTCTCGTCCTTTCCCTTCCCCCCATTAGAGACGGGGTATTCCATCTCTGCCTCTCTGCTCTCGTCCTGTCCCTTCCCACCATTAGAGACGGGGTATTCCATCTCTGCCTCTCTGCTCTCGTCCTTTCCCTTCCCACCATTAGAGGCGGGGTATTCCATCTCTGCCACTCTGCTCTCACCCTTTCCCTTCCCACCATTAGAGACGGGGTATTCCATCTCTGCCTCTCTGCTCCCATCCTCTCCCTTCCCACCATTAGAGACGGGGTATTCCATCTCTGCCTCTCTGCTCTCGTCCTTTCCCTTCCCCCCATTAGAGACGGGGTATTCCATCTCTGCCTCTCTGCTCCCATCCTTTCCCTTCCCCCCATTAGAGACGGGGTATTCCATCTCTGCCTCTCTGCTCTCACCCTTTCCCTTCCCACCATTAGAGACGGGGTATTCCATCTCTGCCTCTCTGCTCTCGTCCTTTCCCTTCCCCCCATTAGAGACGGGGTATTCCATCTCTGCCTCTCTGCTCTCGTCCTTTCCCTTCCCCCCATTAGAGACGGGGTATTCCATCTCTGCCTCTCTGCTCTCGTCCTTTCCCTTCCCACCATTAGAGACGGGGTATTCCATCTCTGCCTCTCTGCTCTCGTCCTTTCCCTTCCCACCATTAGAGACGGGGTATTCCATCTCTGCCTCTCTGCTCTCGTCCTTTCCCTTCCCACCATTAGAGGCGGGGTATTCCATCTCTGCCTCTCTGCTCTCGTCCTTTCCCTTCCCCCCATTAGAGGCGGGGTATTCCATCTCTGCCTCTCTGCTCTCGTCCTTTCCCTTCCCCCCATTAGAGGCGGGGTATTCCATCTCTGCCTCTCTGCTCTCATCCTTTCCCTTCCCACCATTAGAGACGGGGTATTCCATCTCTGCCTCTCTGCTCTCATCCTTTCCCTTCCCACCATTAGAGGCGGGGTATTCCATCTCTGCGTCTCTGCTCTCGTCCTTTCCCTTCCCCCCATTAGAGACGGGGTATTCCATCTCTGCCTCTCTGCTCTCGTCCTTTCCCTTCCCACCATTAGAGACGGGGTATTCCATCTCTGCCTCTCTGCTCCCATCCTCTCCCTTCCCACCATTAGAGGCAGGGTATTCCATCTCTGCCTCTCTGCTCTCGTCCTTTCCCTTCCCACCATTAGAGGCGGGGTATTCCATCTCTGCCTCTCTGCTCTCGTCCTTTCCCTTCCCACCATTAGAGACGGGGTATTCCATCTCTGCCTCTCTGCTCTCGTCCTCTCCCTTCCCACCATTAGAGACGGGGTATTCCATCTCTGCCTCTCTGCTCTCGTCCTTTCCCTTCCCACCATTAGAGGCGGGGTATTCCATCTCTGCCTCTCTGCTCTCGTCCTTTCCCTTCCCACCATTAGAGGCGGGGTATTCCATCTCTGCCTCTCTGCTCTCGTCCTCTCCCTTCCCACCATTAGAGGCGGGGTATTCCATCTCTGCCTCTCTGCTCCCATCCTTTCCCTTCCCACCATTAGAGGCGGGGTATTCCATCTCTGCCTCTCTGCTCTCGTCCTCTCCCTTCCCACCATTAGAGGCGGGGTATTCCATCTCTGCCTCTCTGCTCTCGTCCTTTCCCTTCCCACCATTAGAGGCGGGGTATTCCATCTCTGCCTCTCTGCTCTCGTCCTTTCCCTTCCCCCCATTAGAGACGGGGTATTCCATCTCTGCCTCTCTGCTCTCGTCCTCTCCCTTCCCACCATTAGAGGCGGGGTATTCCATCTCTGCCTCTCTGCTCTCGTCCTCTCCCTTCCCACCATTAGAGGCGGGGTATTCCATCTCTGCCTCTCTGCTCTCGTCCTTTCCCTTCCCACCATTAGAGGCGGGGTATTCCATCTCTGCCTCTCTGCTCTCGTCCTTTCCCTTCCCCCCATTAGAGACGGGGTATTCCATCTCTGCCTCTCTGCTCTCGTCCTTTCCCTTCCCCCCATTAGAGGCGGGGTATTCCATCTCTGCCTCTCTGCTCTCGTCCTTTCCCTTCCCACCATTAGAGACGGGGTATTCCATCTCTGCCTCTCTGCTCTCGTCCTTTCCCTTCCCACCATTAGAGACGGGGTATTCCATCTCTGCCTCTCTGCTCTCGTCCTCTCCCTTCCCCCCATTAGAGACGGGGTATTCCATCTCTGCCTCTCTGCTCTCGTCCTCTCCCTTCCCCCCATTAGAGACGGGGTATTCCATCTCTGCCTCTCTGCTCTCGTCCTTTCCCTTCCCACCATTAGAGGCGGGGTATTCCATCTCTGCCTCTCTGCTCTCGTCCTCTCCCTTCCCACCATTAGAGGCGGGGTATTCCATCTCTGCCTCTCTGCTCCCATCCTTTCCCTTCCCACCATTAGAGGCGGGGTATTCCATCTCTGCCTCTCTGCTCTCGTCCTCTCCCTTCCCACCATTAGAGGCGGGGTATTCCATCTCTGCCTCTCTGCTCTCGTCCTTTCCCTTCCCACCATTAGAGGCGGGGTATTCCATCTCTGCCTCTCTGCTCTCGTCCTTTCCCTTCCCCCCATTAGAGACGGGGTATTCCATCTCTGCCTCTCTGCTCTCGTCCTCTCCCTTCCCACCATTAGAGGCGGGGTATTCCATCTCTGCCTCTCTGCTCTCGTCCTCTCCCTTCCCACCATTAGAGGCGGGGTATTCCATCTCTGCCTCTCTGCTCTCGTCCTTTCCCTTCCCACCATTAGAGACGGGGTATTCCATCTCTGCCTCTCTGCTCTCGTCCTTTCCCTTCCCACCATTAGAGACGGGGTATTCCATCTCTGCCTCTCTGCTCTCGTCCTCTCCCTTCCCCCCATTAGAGACGGGGTATTCCATCTCTGCCTCTCTGCTCCCATCCTCTCCCTTCCCACCATTAGAGGCGGGGTATTCCATCTCTGCCTCTCTGCTCTCATCCTTTCCCTTCCCCCCATTAGAGACGGGGTATTCCATCTCTGCCTCTCTGCTCTCGTCCTTTCCCTTCCCACCATTAGAGACGGGGTATTCCATCTCTGCCTCTCTGCTCTCGTCCTTTCCCTTCCTCCCATTAGAGACGGGGTATTCCATCTCTGCCTCTCTGCTCTCGTCCTTTCCCTTCCCCCCATTAGAGACGGGGTATTCCGTCTCTGCCTCTCTGCTCTCGTCCTCTCCCTTCCCACCATTAGAGACGGGGTATTCCATCTCTGCCTCTCTGCTCTCATCCTTTCCCTTCCCACCATTAGAGGCGGGGTATTCCATCTCTGCCTCTCTGCTCTCGTCCTTTCCCTTCCCCCCATTAGAGGCGGGGTATTCCATCTCTGCCTCTCTGCTCTCGTCCTTTCCCTTCCCCCCATTAGAGACGGGGTATTCCATCTCTGCCTCTCTGCTCTCGTCCTTTCCCTTCCCCCCATTAGAGACGGGGTATTCCATCTCTGCCTCTCTGCTCTCGTCCTTTCCCTTCCCACCATTAGAGGCGGGGTATTCCATCTCTGCCTCTCTGCTCCCATCCTTTCCCTTCCCACCATTAGAGGCGGGGTATTCCATCTCTGCCTCTCTGCTCCCATCCTTTCCCTTCCCACCATTAGAGGCAGGGTATTCCATCTCTGCCTCTCTGCTCTCGTCCTTTCCCTTCCCACCATTAGAGGCGGGGTATTCCATCTCTGCCTCTCTGCTCCCGTCCTTTCCCTTCCCACCATTAGAGGCGGGGTATTCCATCTCTGCCTCTCTGCTCTCATCCTTTCCCTTCCCACCATTAGAGGCGGGGTATTCCATCTCTGCCTCTCTGCTCTCGTCCTTTCCCTTCCCCCCATTAGAGGCGGGGTATTCCATCTCTGCCTCTCTGCTCTCATCCTCTCCCTTCCCACCATTAGAGACGGGGTATTCCATCTCTGCCTCTCTGCTCTCGTCCTTTCCCTTCCCACCATTAGAGGCGGGGTATTCCATCTCTGCCTCTCTGCTCTCATCCTTTCCCTTCCCACCATTAGAGACGGGGTATTCCATCTCTGCCTCTCTGCTCTCGTCCTTTCCCTTCCCCCCATTAGAGGCGGGGTATTCCATCTCTGCCTCTCTGCTCTCGTCCTTTCCCTTCCCCCCATTAGAGGCGGGGTATTCCATCTCTGCCTCTCTGCTCTCGTCCTTTCCCTTCCCACCATTAGAGACGGGGTATTCCATCTCTGCCTCTCTGCTCTCGTCCTTTCCCTTCCCACCATTAGAGACGGGGTATTCCATCTCTGCCTCTCTGCTCTCGTCCTTTCCCTTCCCACCATTAGAGACGGGGTATTCCATCTCTGCCTCTCTGCTCCCATCCTTTCCCTTCCCACCATTAGAGACGGGGTATTCCATCTCTGCCTCTCTGCTCTCGTCCTTTCCCTTCCCACCATTAGAGGCGGGGTATTCCATCTCTGCCTCTCTGCTCTCATCCTTTCCCTTCCCCCCATTAGAGACGGGGTATTCCATCTCGGCCTCTCTGCTCTCGTCCTTTCCCTTCCCCCCATTAGAGGCGGGGTATTCCATCTCTGCCTCTCTGCTCTCGTCCTTTCCCTTCCCACCATTAGAGACGGGGTATTCCGTCTCTGCCTCTCTGCTCTCGTCCTTTCCCTTCCCACCATTAGAGGCGGGGTATTCCATCTCTGCCTCTCTGCTCTCGTCCTTTCCCTTCCCACCATTAGAGACGGGGTATTCCATCTCTGCCACTCTGCTCTCGTCCTTTCCCTTCCCACCATTAGAGGCGGGGTATTCCATCTCTGCCTCTCTGCTCTCGTCCTTTCCCTTCCCACCATTAGAGACGGGGTATTCCATCTCTGCCTCTCTGCTCTCGTCCTTTCCCTTCCCCCCATTAGAGACGGGGTATTCCATCTCTGCCTCTCTGCTCTCGTCCTTTCCCTTCCCACCATTAGAGGCGGGGTATTCCATCTCTGCCTCTCTGCTCTCGTCCTTTCCCTTCCCACCATTAGAGACGGGGTATTCCATCTCTGCCTCTCTGCTCTCGTCCTTTCCCTTCCCACCATTAGAGACGGGGTATTCCATCTCTGCCTCTCTGCTCTCGTCCTTTCCCTTCCCCCCATTAGAGGCGGGGTATTCCATCTCTGCCTCTCTGCTCCCATCCTTTCCCTTCCCACCATTAGAGACGGGGTATTCCATCTCTGCCTCTCTGCTCTCATCCTTTCCCTTCCCACCATTAGAGACGGGGTATTCCATCTCTGCCTCTCTGCTCTCGTCCTTTCCCTTCCCCCCATTAGAGGCGGGGTATTCCATCTCTGCCTCTCTGCTCTCATCCTCTCACTTCCCACCATTAGAGACGGGGTATTCCATCTCTGCCTCTCTGCTCTCGTCCTTTCCCTTCCCACCATTAGAGGCGGGGTATTCCATCTCTGCCTCTCTGCTCTCATCCTTTCCCTTCCCACCATTAGAGACGGGGTATTCCATCTCTGCCTCTCTGCTCTCGTCCTTTCCCTTCCCCCCATTAGAGGCGGGGTATTCCATCTCTGCCTCTCTGCTCCCATCCTCTCCCTTCCCACCATTAGAGGCGGGGTATTCCATCTCTGCCTCTCTGCTCTCGTCCTTTCCCTTCCCACCATTAGAGACGGGGTATTCCATCTCTGCCTCTCTGCTCTCGTCCTTTCCCTTCCCCCCATTAGAGACGGGGTATTCCATCTCTGCCTCTCTGCTCTCGTCCTTTCCCTTCCCACCATTAGAGGCGGGGTATTCCATCTCTGCCTCTCTGCTCTCGTCCTTTCCCTTCCCCCCATTAGAGACGGGGTATTCCATCTCTGCCTCTCTGCTCTCGTCCTTTCCCTTCCCCCCATTAGAGGCGGGGTATTCCATCTCTGCCTCTCTGCTCTCGTCCTTTCCCTTCCCCCCATTAGAGACGGGGTATTCCATCTCTGCCTCTCTGCTCTCGTCCTCTCCCTTCCCACCATTAGAGGCGGGGTATTCCATCTCTGCCTCTCTGCTCTCGTCCTTTCCCTTCCCCCCATTAGAGGCGGGGTATTCCATCTCTGCCTCTCTGCTCTCGTCCTTTCCCTTCCCCCCATTAGAGACGGGGTATCCCATCTCTGCCTCTCTGCTCTCGTCCTTTCCCTTCCCCCCATTAGAGACGGGGTATCCCATCTCTGCCTCTCTGCTCTCGTCCTTTCCCTTCCCCCCATTAGAGGCGGGGTATTCCATCTCTGCCTCTCTGCTCTCGTCCTTTCCCTTCCCCCCATTAGAGACGGGGTATTCCATCTCTGCCTCTCTGCTCTCGTCCTCTCCCTTCCCACCATTAGAGGCGGGGTATTCCATCTCTGCCTCTCTGCTCTCGTCCTTTCCCTTCCCCCCATTAGAGGCGGGGTATTCCATCTCTGCCTCTCTGCTCTCGTCCTTTCCCTTCCCCCCATTAGAGGCGGGGTATTCCATCTCTGCCTCTCTGCTCCCATCCTTTCCCTTCCCACCATTAGAGGCGGGGTATTCCATCTCTGCCTCTCTGCTCCCGTCCTTTCCCTTCCCCCCATTAGAGACGGGGTATTCCATCTCTGCCTCTCTGCTCTCGTCCTTTCCCTTCCCACCATTAGAGACGGGGTATTCCATCTCTGCCTCTCTGCTCCCATCCTCTCCCTTCCCACCATTAGAGACGGGGTATTCCATCTCTGCCTCTCTGCTCTCGTCCTTTCCCTTCCCACCATTAGAGACGGGGTATTCCATCTCTGCCTCTCTGCTCTCGTCCTTTCCCTTCCCACCATTAGAGGCGGGGTATTCCATCTCTGCCTCTCTGCTCTCGTCCTTTCCCTTCCCCCCATTAGAGACGGGGTATTCCATCTCTGCCTCTCTGCTCTCGTCCTTTCCCTTCCCACCATTAGAGACGGGGTATTCCATCTCTGCCTCTCTGCTCTCGTCCTTTCCCTTCCCACCATTAGAGACGGGGTATTCCATCTCTGCCTCTCTGCTCTCGTCCTTTCCCTTCCCACCATTAGAGACGGGGTATTCCATCTCTGCCTCTCTGCTCTCGTCCTTTCCCTTCCCACCATTAGAGACGGGGTATTCCATCTCTGCCTCTCTGCTCTCGTCCTTTCCCTTCCCACCATTAGAGACGGGGTATTCCATCTCTGCCTCTCTGCTCTCGTCCTTTCCCTTCCCACCATTAGAGACGGGGTATTCCATCTCTGCCTCTCTGCTCTCGTCCTTTCCCTTCCCCCCATTAGAGGCGGGGTATTCCATCTCTGCCTCTCTGCTCCCATCCTTTCCCTTCCCCCCATTAGAGGCGGGGTATTCCATCTCTGCCTCTCTGCTCTCGTCCTTTCCCTTCCCACCATTAGAGACGGGGTATTCCATCTCTGCCTCTCTGCTCTCGTCCTTTCCCTTCCCACCATTAGAGGCGGGGTATTCCATCTCTGCCTCTCTGCTCTCGTCCTTTCCCTTCCCACCATTAGAGGCGGGGTATTCCATCTCTGCCTCTCTGCTCCCATCCTCTCCCTTCCCACCATTAGAGACGGGGTATTCCATCTCTGCCTCTCTGCTCTCGTCCTTTCCCTTCCCACCATTAGAGGCGGGGTATTCCATCTCTGCCTCTCTGCTCCCATCCTTTCCCTTCCCCCCATTAGAGGCGGGGTATTCCATCTCTGCCTCTCTGCTCTCGTCCTTTCCCTTCCCACCATTAGAGACGGGGTATTCCATCTCTGCCTCTCTGCTCTCGTCCTTTCCCTTCCCACCATTAGAGGCGGGGTATTCCATCTCTGCCTCTCTGCTCTCGTCCTTTCCCTTCCCACCATTAGAGACGGGGTATTCCATCTCTGCCTCTCTGCTCTCGTCCTTTCCCTTCCCACCATTAGAGGCGGGGTATTCCATCTCTGCCTCTCTGCTCCCATCCTCTCCCTTCCCACCATTAGAGACGGGGTATTCCATCTCTGCCTCTCTGCTCTCGTCCTTTCCCTTCCCACCATTAGAGGCGGGGTATTCCATCTCTGCCTCTCTGCTCTCGTCCTTTCCCTTCCCCCCATTAGAGACGGGGTATTCCATCTCTGCCTCTCTGCTCCCATCCTCTCCCTTCCCACCATTAGAGACGGGGTATTCCATCTCTGCCTCTCTGCTCTCGTCCTTTCCCTTCCCCCCATTAGAGACGGGGTATTCCATCTCTGCCTCTCTGCTCTCGTCCTTTCCCTTCCCCCCATTAGAGACGGGGTATTCCATCTCTGCCTCTCTGCTCCCGTCCTGTCCCTTCCCACCATTAGAGACGGGGTATTCCATCTCTGCCTCTCTGCTCTCGTCCTTTCCCTTCCCCCCATTAGAGACGGGGTATTCCATCTCTGCCTCTCTGCTCTCGTCCTTTCCCTTCCCAAAATTAGAGACGGGGTATTCCATCTCTGCCTCTCTGCTCTCGTCCTTTCCCTTCCCCCCATTAGAAACGGGGTATTCCATCTCTGCCTCTCTGCTCCCATCCTTTCCCTTCCCACCATTAGAGACGGGGTATTCCATCTCTGCCTCTCTGCTCTCGTCCTTTCCCTTCCCACCATTAGAGGCGGGGTATTCCATCTCTGCCTCTCTGCTCTCGTCCTTTCCCTTCCCCCCATTAGAGACGGGGTATTCCATCTCTGCCACTCTGCTCTCGTCCTTTCCCTTCCCCCCATTAGAGGCGGGGTATTCCATCTCTGCCTCTCTGCTCTCGTCCTTTCCCTTCCCCCCATTAGAGGCGGGGTATTCCATCTCTGCCTCTCTGCTCTCGTCCTTTCCCTTCCCACCATTAGAGACGGGGTATTCCATCTCTGCCTCTCTGCTCTCGTCCTTTCCCTTCCCCCCATTAGAGACGGGGTATTCCATCTCTGCCACTCTGCTCTCGTCCTTTCCCTTCCCCCCATTAGAGGCGGGGTATTCCATCTCTGCCTCTCTGCTCTCGTCCTTTCCCTTCCCCCCATTAGAGGCGGGGTATTCCATCTCTGCCTCTCTGCTCTCGTCCTTTCCCTTCCCCCCATTAGAGACGGGGTATTCCATCTCTGCCTCTCTGCTCTCGTCCTTTCCCTTCCCCCCATTAGAGACGGGGTATTCCATCTCTGCCTCTCTGCTCTCGTCCTTTCCCTTCCCACCATTAGAGGCGGGGTATTCCATCTCTGCCTCTCTGCTCTCGTCCTTTCCCTTCCCCCCATTAGAGGCGGGGTATTCCATCTCTGCCTCTCTGCTCTCGTCCTTTCCCTTCCCCCCATTAGAGACGGGGTATTCCATCTCTGCCTCTCTGCTCTCGTCCTTTCCCTTCCCACCATTAGAGACGGGGTATTCCATCTCTGCCTCTCTGCTCTCGTCCTTTCCCTTCCCACCATTAGAGGCGGGGTATTCCATCTCTGCCTCTCTGCTCTCGTCCTTTCCCTTCCCCCCATTAGAGACGGGGTATTCCATCTCTGCCTCTCTGCTCTCGTCCTTTCCCTTCCCACCATTAGAGACGGGGTATTCCATCTCTGCCTCTCTGCTCTCGTCCTTTCCCTTCCCACCATTAGAGACGGGGTATTCCATCTCTGCCTCTCTGCTCTCGTCCTTTCCCTTCCCACCATTAGAGACGGGGTATTCCATCTCTGCCTCTCTGCTCTCGTCCTTTCCCTTCCCCCCATTAGAGGCGGGGTATTCCATCTCTGCCTCTCTGCTCCCATCCTTTCCCTTCCCCCCATTAGAGGCGGGGTATTCCATCTCTGCCTCTCTGCTCTCGTCCTTTCCCTTCCCACCATTAGAGGCGGGGTATTCCATCTCTGCCTCTCTGCTCCCATCCTCTCCCTTCCCACCATTAGAGACGGGGTATTCCATCTCTGCCTCTCTGCTCTCGTCCTTTCCCTTCCCACCATTAGAGGCGGGGTATTCCATCTCTGCCTCTCTGCTCCCATCCTTTCCCTTCCCCCCATTAGAGGCGGGGTATTCCATCTCTGCCTCTCTGCTCTCGTCCTCTCCCTTCCCACCATTAGAGGCGGGGTATTCCATCTCTGCCTCTCTGCTCTCGTCCTTTCCCTTCCCACCATTAGAGGCGGGGTATTCCATCTCTGCCTCTCTGCTCTCGTCCTTTCCCTTCCCACCATTAGAGACGGGGTATTCCATCTCTGCCACTCTGCTCTCGTCCTTTCCCTTCCCACCATTAGAGACGGGGTATTCCATCTCTGCCTCTCTGCTCTCGTCCTTTCCCTTCCCCCCATTAGAGACGGGGTATTCCATCTCTGCCTCTCTGCTCCCATCCTCTCCCTTCCCACCATTAGAGACGGGGTATTCCATCTCTGCCTCTCTGCTCTCGTCCTTTCCCTTCCCACCATTAGAGGCGGGGTATTCCATCTCTGCCTCTCTGCTCTCGTCCTTTCCCTTCCCCCCATTAGAGACGGGGTATTCCATCTCTGCCTCTCTGCTCCCATCCTCTCCCTTCCCACCATTAGAGACGGGGTATTCCATCTCTGCCTCTCTGCTCTCGTCCTTTCCCTTCCCCCCATTAGAGACGGGGTATTCCATCTCTGCCTCTCTGCTCTCGTCCTTTCCCTTCCCCCCATTAGAGACGGGGTATTCCATCTCTGCCTCTCTGCTCCCGTCCTGTCCCTTCCCACCATTAGAGACGGGGTATTCCGTCTCTGCCTCTCTGCTCTCGTCCTTTCCCTTCCCCCCATTAGAGACGGGGTATTCCATCTCTGCCTCTCTGCTCTCGTCCTTTCCCTTCCCACCATTAGAGACGGGGTATTCCATCTCTGCCTCTCTGCTCTCGTCCTTTCCCTTCCCCCCATTAGAGACGGGGTATTCCATCTCTGCCACTCTGCTCCCATCCTTTCCCTTCCCACCATTAGAGGCGGGGTATTCCATCTCTGCCTCTCTGCTCTCGTCCTTTCCCTTCCCCCCATTAGAGACGGGGTATTCCATCTCTGCCTCTCTGCTCTCGTCCTTTCCCTTCCCCCCATTAGAGGCGGGGTATTCCATCTCTGCCACTCTGCTCTCGTCCTTTCCCTTCCCCCCATTAGAGGCGGGGTATTCCATCTCTGCCTCTCTGCTCTCGTCCTTTCCCTTCCCCCCATTAGAGGCGGGGTATTCCATCTCTGCCTCTCTGCTCTCGTCCTTTCCCTTCCCCCCATTAGAGACGGGGTATTCCATCTCTGCCTCTCTGCTCTCGTCCTTTCCCTTCCCCCCATTAGAGACGGGGTATTCCATCTCTGCCACTCTGCTCTCGTCCTTTCCCTTCCCCCCATTAGAGGCGGGGTATTCCATCTCTGCCTCTCTGCTCTCGTCCTTTCCCTTCCCACCATTAGAGGCGGGGTATTCCATCTCTGCCTCTCTGCTCTCGTCCTTTCCCTTCCCACCATTAGAGACGGGGTATTCCATCTCTGCCTCTCTGCTCCCATCCTCTCCCTTCCCACCATTAGAGACGGGGTATTCCATCTCTGCCTCTCTGCTCTCGTCCTTTCCCTTCCCACCATTAGAGGCGGGGTATTCCATCTCTGCCTCTCTGCTCTCGTCCTTTCCCTTCCCCCCATTAGAGACGGGGTATTCCATCTCTGCCTCTCTGCTCTCGTCCTTTCCCTTCCCACCATTAGAGACGGGGTATTCCATCTCTGCCTCTCTGCTCTCGTCCTTTCCCTTCCCCCCATTAGAGACGGGGTATTCCATCTCTGCCTCTCTGCTCTCGTCCTTTCCCTTCCCACCATTAGAGACGGGGTATTCCATCTCTGCCTCTCTGCTCTCGTCCTTTCCCTTCCCCCCATTAGAGACGGGGTATTCCATCTCTGCCTCTCTGCTCTCGTCCTTTCCCTTCCCCCCATTAGAGGCGGGGTATTCCATCTCTGCCTCTCTGCTCTCGTCCTTTCCCTTCCCACCATTAGAGGCGGGGTATTCCATCTCTGCCTCTCTGCTCTCGTCCTTTCCCTTCCCACCATTAGAGACGGGGTATTCCATCTCTGCCTCTCTGCTCCCATCCTTTCCCTTCCCACCATTAGAGACGGGGTATTCCATCTCTGCCTCTCTGCTCTCGTCCTTTCCCTTCCCACCATTAGAGACGGGGTATTCCATCTCTGCCTCTCTGCTCTCGTCCTCTCCCTTCCCCCCATTAGAGACGGGGTATTCCATCTCTGCCTCTCTGCTCTCGTCCTCTCCCTTCCCCCCATTAGAGACGGGGTATTCCATCTCTGCCTCTCTGCTCTCGTCCTTTCCCTTCCCACCATTAGAGACGGGGTATTCCATCTCTGCCTCTCTGCTCCCGTCCTTTCCCTTCCCACCATTAGAGGCGGGGAATTCCATCTCTGCCTCTCTGCTCTCACCCTCTCCCTTCCCCCCATTAGAGGCGGGGTATTCCATCTCTGCCTCTCTGCTCTCGTCCTTTCCCTTCCCACCATTAGAGGCGGGGTATTCCATCTCTGCCTCTCTGCTCTCATCCTCTCCCTTCCCACCATTAGAGACGGGGTATTCCATCTCTGCCTCTCTGCTCTCGTCCTTTCCCTTCCCACCATTAGAGACGGGGTATTCCATCTCTGCCTCTCTGCTCTCGTCCTTTCCCTTCCCACCATTAGAGACGGGGTATTCCATCTCTGCCTCTCTGCTCCCGTCCTGTCCCTTCCCACCATTAGAGACGGGGTATTCCATCTCTGCCTCTCTGCTCCCATCCTTTCCCTTCCCACCATTAGAGGCGGGGAATTCCATCTCTGCCTCTCTGCTCTCACCCTCTCCCTTCCCCCCATTAGAGGCGGGGTATTCCATCTCTGCCTCTCTGCTCTCGTCCTTTCCCTTCCCACCATTAGAGGCGGGGTATTCCATCTCTGCCTCTCTGCTCTCATCCTCTCCCTTCCCACCATTAGAGACGGGGTATTCCATCTCTGCCTCTCTGCTCTCGTCCTTTCCCTTCCCCCCATTAGAGACGGGGTATTCCATCTCTGCCTCTCTGCTCTCGTCCTTTCCCTTCCCCCCATTAGAGACGGGGTATTCCATCTCTGCCTCTCTGCTCTCGTCCTTTCCCTTCCCCCCATTAGAGGCGGGGTATTCCATCTCTGCCTCTCTGCTCTCACCCTTTCCCTTCCCCCCATTAGAGACGGGGTATTCCATCTCTGCCTCTCTGCTCTCGTCCTTTCCCTTCCCCCCATTAGAGGCGGGGTATTCCATCTCTGCCTCTCTGCTCTCGTCCTTTCCCTTCCCACCATTAGAGACGGGGTATTCCATCTCTGCCTCTCTGCTCTCGTCCTTTCCCTTCCCACCATTAGAGACGGGGTATTCCATCTCTGCCTCTCTGCTCTCGTCCTTTCCCTTCCCACCATTAGAGACGGGGTATTCCATCTCTGCCTCTCTGCTCTCATCCTCTCCCTTCCCCCCATTAGAGGCGGGGTATTCCATCTCTGCCTCTCTGCTCTCACCCTTTCCCTTCCCACCATTAGAGACGGGGTATTCCATCTCTGCCTCTCTGCTCTCATCCTTTCCCTTCCCCCCATTAGAGGCGGGGTACTCCATCTCTGCCTCTCTGCTCTCATCCTTTCCCTTCCCCCCATTAGAGGCGGGGTATTCCATCTCTGCCTCTCTGCTCTCGTCCTTTCCCTTCCCACCATTAGAGACGGGGTATTCCATCTCTGCCTCTCTGCTCTCGTCCTTTCCCTTCCCCCCATTAGAGACGGGGTATTCCATCTCTGCCTCTCTGCTCTCGTCCTTTCCCTTCCCCCCATTAGAGACGGGGTATTCCATCTCTGCCTCTCTGCTCTCGTCCTTTCCCTTACCACCATTAGAGACGGGGTATTCCATCTCTGCCTCTCTGCTCTCGTCCTCTCCCTTCCCACCATTAGAGGCGGGGTATTCCATCACTGCCTCTCTGCTCTCGAACTTTCCCTTCCCCCCATTAGAGACGGGGTATTCCATCTCTGCCTCTCTGCTCTCGTCCTTTCCCTTCCCACCATTAGAGGCGGGGTATTCCATCTCTGCCTCTCTGCTCTCATCCTCTCCCTTCCCACCATTAGAGACGGGGTATTCCATCTCTGCCTCTCTGCTCTCATCCTCTCCCTTCCCACCATTAGAGACGGGGTATTCCATCTCTGCCTCTCTGCTCTCGTCCTTTCCCTTCCCACCATTAGAGGCGGGGTATTCCATCTCTGCCTCTCTGCTCTCGTCCTTTCCCTTCCCACCATTAGAGACGGGGTATTCCATCTCTGCCTCTCTGCTCTCGTCCTCTCCCTTCCCACCATTAGAGACGGGGTATTCCATCTCTGCCTCTCTGCTCCCATCCTCTCCCTTCCCACCATTAGAGGCGGGGTATTCCATCTCTGCCTCTCTGCTCTCGTCCTTTCCCTTCCCACCATTAGAGGCGGGGTATTCCATCTCTGCCTCTCTGCTCTCGTCCTTTCCCTTCCCACCATTAGAGACGGGGTATTCCATCTCTGCCTCTCTGCTCTCGTCCTTTCCCTTCCCACCATTAGAGACGGGGTATTCCATCTCTGCCTCTCTGCTCTCGTCCTCTCCCTTCCCACCATTAGAGACGGGGTATTCCATCTCTGCCTCTCTGCTCTCGTCCTCTCCCTTCCCACCATTAGAGACGGGGTATTCCATCTCTGCCTCTCTGCTCTCGTCCTTTCCCTTCCCACCATTAGAGGCGGGGTATTCCATCTCTGCCTCTCTGCTCTCGTCCTTTCCCTTCCCACCATTAGAGACGGGGTATCCCATCTCTGCCTCTCTGCTCTCGTCCTTTCCCTTCCCACCATTAGAGACGGGGTATTCCATCTCTGCCTCTCTGCTCTCGTCCTTTCCCTTCCCACCATTAGAGACGGGGTATCCCATCTCTGCCTCTCTGCTCTCATCCTTTCCCTTCCCACCATTAGAGACGGGGTATCCAATCTCTGCCTCTCTGCTCTCGTCCTTTCCCTTCCCACCATTAGAGGCGGGGTATTCCATCTCTGCCTCTCTGCTCCCATCCTCTCCCTTCCCCCCATTAGAGACGGGGTATTCCATCTCTGCCTCTCTGCTCTCGTCCTTTCCCTTCCCACCATTAGAGGCGGGGTATTCCATCTCTGCCTCTCTGCTCTCGTCCTTTCCCTTCCCCCCATTAGAGACGGGGTATTCCATCTCTGCCTCTCTGCTCTCGTCCTTTCCCTTCCCACCATTAGAGGCGGGGTATTCCATCTCTGCCTCTCTGCTCTCGTCCTTTCCCTTCCCACAATTAGAGACGGGGTATTCCATCTCTGCCTCTCTGCTCTCGTCCTTTCCCTTCCCCCCATTAGAGACGGGGTATTCCATCTCTGCCTCTCTGCTCTCGTCCTTTCCCTTCCCACCATTAGAGACGGGGTATTCCATCTCTGCCTCTCTGCTCTCACCCTTTCCCTTCCCCCCATTAGAGGCGGGGTATTCCATCTCTGCCTCTCTGCTCTCATCCTTTCCCTTCCCACCATTAGAGACGGGGTATTCCATCTCTGCCTCTCTGCTCTCATCCTTTCCCTTCCCACCATTAGAGACGGGGTATTCCATCTCTGCCTCTCTGCTCCCATCCTTTCCCTTCCCACCATTAGAGACGGGGTATTCCATCTCTGCCTCTCTGCTCTCGTCCTTTCCCTTCCCACCATTAGAGACGGGGTATTCCATCTCTGCCTCTCTGCTCTCATCCTTTCCCTTCCCACCATTAGAGACGGGGTATTCCATCTCTGCCTCTCTGCTCCCATCCTTTCCCTTCCCACCATTAGAGACGGGGTATTCCATCTCTGCCTCTCTGCTCTCGTCCTTTCCCTTCCCACCATTAGAGACGGGGTATTCCATCTCTGCCTCTCTGCTCTCGTCCTTTCCCTTCCCACCATTAGAGACGGGGTATTCCATCTCTGCCTCTCTGCTCTCACCCTTTCCCTTCCCACCATTAGAGACGGGGTATTCCATCTCTGCCTCTCTGCTCTCGTCCTTTCCCTTCCCACCATTAGAGACGGGGTATTCCATCTCTGCCTCTCTGCTCTCGTCCTTTCCCTTCCCACCATTAGAGACGGGGTATTCCATCTCTGCCTCTGTGCTCCCATCCTCTCCCTTCCCACCATTAGAGACGGGGTATTCCATCTCTGCCTCTCTGCTCTCGTCCTTTCCCTTCCCACCATTAGAGGCGGGGTATTCCATCTCTGCCTCTCTGCTCTCGTCCTTTCCCTTCCCACCATTAGAGACGGGGTATTCCATCTCTGCCTCTCTGCTCTCGTCCTTTCCCTTCCCACCAATAGAGACGGGGTATTCCATCTCTGCCTCTCTGCTCCCATCCTTTCCCTTCCCACCATTAGAGGCGGGGTATTCCATCTCTGCCTCTCTGCTCTCGTCCTTTCCCTTCCCACCATTAGAGACGGGGTATTCCATCTCTGCCTCTCTGCTCTCATCCTTTCCCTTCCCACCATTAGAGGCGGGGTATTCCATCTCTGCCTCTCTGCTCTCGTCCTTTCCCTTCCCACCATTAGAGACGGGGTATTCCATCTCTGCCTCTCTGCTCTCATCCTTTCCCTTCCCACCATTAGAGGCGGGGTATTCCATCTCTGCCTCTGTGCTCCCATCCTCTCCCTTCCCACCATTAGAGACGGGGTATTCCATCTCTGCCTCTCTGCTCTCGTCCTTTCCCTTCCCCCCATTAGAGACGGGGTATTCCATCTCTGCCTCTCTGCTCTCGTCCTTTCCCTTCCCCCCATTAGAGGCGGGGTATTCCATCTCTGCCTCTCTGCTCTCGTCCTTTCCCTTCCCACCATTAGAGGCGGGGTATTCCATCTCTGCCTCTCTGCTCTCGTCCTTTCCCTTCCCACCATTAGAGACGGGGTATCCCATCTCTGCCTCTCTGCTCTCGTCCTTTCCCTTCCCACCATTAGAGACGGGGTATTCCATCTCTGCCTCTCTGCTCTCGTCCTTTCCCTTCCCACCATTAGAGACGGGGTATCCCATCTCTGCCTCTCTGCTCTCATCCTTTCCCTTCCCACCATTAGAGACGGGGTATCCAATCTCTGCCTCTCTGCTCTCGTCCTTTCCCTTCCCACCATTAGAGGCGGGGTATTCCATCTCTGCCTCTCTGCTCCCATCCTCTCCCTTCCCCCCATTAGAGACGGGGTATTCCATCTCTGCCTCTCTGCTCTCGTCCTTTCCCTTCCCACCATTAGAGGCGGGGTATTCCATCTCTGCCTCTCTGCTCTCGTCCTTTCCCTTCCCCCCATTAGAGACGGGGTATTCCATCTCTGCCTCTCTGCTCTCGTCCTTTCCCTTCCCACAATTAGAGACGGGGTATTCCATCTCTGCCTCTCTGCTCCCATCCTCTCCCTTCCCACCATTAGAGACGGGGTATTCCATCTCTGCCTCTCTGCTCTCATCCTTTCCCTTCCCACCATTAGAGACGGGGTATCCAATCTCTGCCTCTCTGCTCTCGTCCTTTCCCTTCCCACCATTAGAGGCGGGGTATTCCATCTCTGCCTCTCTGCTCCCATCCTCTCCCTTCCCCCCATTAGAGACGGGGTATTCCATCTCTGCCTCTCTGCTCTCGTCCTTTCCCTTCCCACCATTAGAGGCGGGGTATTCCATCTCTGCCTCTCTGCTCTCGTCCTTTCCCTTCCCCCCATTAGAGACGGGGTATTCCATCTCTGCCTCTCTGCTCTCGTCCTTTCCCTTCCCACAATTAGAGACGGGGTATTCCATCTCTGCCTCTCTGCTCTCGTCCTTTCCCTTCCCCCCATTAGAGACGGGGTATTCCATCTCTGCCTCTCTGCTCTCGTCCTTTCCCTTCCCACCATTAGAGACGGGGTATTCCATCTCTGCCTCTCTGCTCTCACCCTTTCCCTTCCCCCCATTAGAGGCGGGGTATTCCATCTCTGCCTCTCTGCTCCCATCCTTTCCCTTCCCACCATTAGAGACGGGGTATTCCATCTCTGCCTCTCTGCTCCCATCCTTTCCCTTCCCACCATTAGAGACGGGGTATTCCATCTCTGCCTCTCTGCTCTCATCCTTTCCCTTCCCACCATTAGAGACGGGGTATTCCATCTCTGCCTCTCTGCTCCCATCCTTTCCCTTCCCACCATTAGAGACGGGGTATTCCATCTCTGCCTCTCTGCTCTCGTCCTTTCCCTTCCCACCATTAGAGACGGGGTATTCCATCTCTGCCTCTCTGCTCTCATCCTTTCCCTTCCCACCATTAGAGACGGGGTATTCCATCTCTGCCTCTCTGCTCCCATCCTTTCCCTTCCCACCATTAGAGACGGGGTATTCCATCTCTGCCTCTCTGCTCTCGTCCTTTCCCTTCCCACCATTAGAGACGGGGTATTCCATCTCTGCCTCTCTGCTCTCGTCCTTTCCCTTCCCACCATTAGAGACGGGGTATTCCATCTCTGCCTCTCTGCTCTCACCCTTTCCCTTCCCACCATTAGAGACGGGGTATTCCATCTCTGCCTCTCTGCTCTCGTCCTTTCCCTTCCCACCATTAGAGACGGGGTATTCCATCTCTGCCTCTCTGCTCTCGTCCTTTCCCTTCCCACCATTAGAGACGGGGTATTCCATCTCTGCCTCTGTGCTCCCATCCTCTCCCTTCCCACCATTAGAGACGGGGTATTCCATCTCTGCCTCTCTGCTCTCGTCCTTTCCCTTCCCACCATTAGAGGCGGGGTATTCCATCTCTGCCTCTCTGCTCTCGTCCTTTCCCTTCCCACCATTAGAGACGGGGTATTCCATCTCTGCCTCTCTGCTCTCGTCCTTTCCCTTCCCACCAATAGAGACGGGGTATTCCATCTCTGCCTCTCTGCTCCCATCCTTTCCCTTCCCACCATTAGAGGCGGGGTATTCCATCTCTGCCTCTCTGCTCTCGTCCTTTCCCTTCCCACCATTAGAGACGGGGTATTCCATCTCTGCCTCTCTGCTCTCATCCTTTCCCTTCCCACCATTAGAGGCGGGGTATTCCATCTCTGCCTCTCTGCTCTCGTCCTTTCCCTTCCCACCATTAGAGACGGGGTATTCCATCTCTGCCTCTCTGCTCTCATCCTTTCCCTTCCCACCATTAGAGGCGGGGTATTCCATCTCTGCCTCTGTGCTCCCATCCTCTCCCTTCCCACCATTAGAGACGGGGTATTCCATCTCTGCCTCTCTGCTCTCGTCCTTTCCCTTCCCCCCATTAGAGACGGGGTATTCCATCTCTGCCTCTCTGCTCTCGTCCTTTCCCTTCCCCCCATTAGAGGCGGGGTATTCCATCTCTGCCTCTCTGCTCTCGTCCTTTCCCTTCCCACCATTAGAGGCGGGGTATTCCATCTCTGCCTCTCTGCTCTCGTCCTTTCCCTTCCCACCATTAGAGACGGGGTATCCCATCTCTGCCTCTCTGCTCTCGTCCTTTCCCTTCCCACCATTAGAGACGGGGTATTCCATCTCTGCCTCTCTGCTCTCGTCCTTTCCCTTCCCACCATTAGAGACGGGGTATCCCATCTCTGCCTCTCTGCTCTCATCCTTTCCCTTCCCACCATTAGAGACGGGGTATCCAATCTCTGCCTCTCTGCTCTCGTCCTTTCCCTTCCCACCATTAGAGGCGGGGTATTCCATCTCTGCCTCTCTGCTCCCATCCTCTCCCTTCCCCCCATTAGAGACGGGGTATTCCATCTCTGCCTCTCTGCTCTCGTCCTTTCCCTTCCCACCATTAGAGGCGGGGTATTCCATCTCTGCCTCTCTGCTCTCGTCCTTTCCCTTCCCCCCATTAGAGACGGGGTATTCCATCTCTGCCTCTCTGCTCTCGTCCTTTCCCTTCCCACCATTAGAGGCGGGGTATTCCATCTCTGCCTCTCTGCTCTCGTCCTTTCCCTTCCCACAATTAGAGACGGGGTATTCCATCTCTGCCTCTCTGCTCTCGTCCTTTCCCTTCCCCCCATTAGAGACGGGGTATTCCATCTCTGCCTCTCTGCTCTCGTCCTTTCCCTTCCCACCATTAGAGACGGGGTATTCCATCTCTGCCTCTCTGCTCTCACCCTTTCCCTTCCCCCCATTAGAGGCGGGGTATTCCATCTCTGCCTCTCTGCTCTCATCCTTTCCCTTCCCACCATTAGAGACGGGGTATTCCATCTCTGCCTCTCTGCTCCCATCCTTTCCCTTCCCACCATTAGAGACGGGGTATTCCATCTCTGCCTCTCTGCTCTCGTCCTTTCCCTTCCCACCATTAGAGACGGGGTATTCCATCTCTGCCTCTCTGCTCTCGTCCTTTCCCTTCCCACCATTAGAGACGGGGTATTCCATCTCTGCCTCTCTGCTCTCACCCTTTCCCTTCCCACCATTAGAGACGGGGTATTCCATCTCTGCCTCTCTGCTCTCGTCCTTTCCCTTCCCACCATTAGAGACGGGGTATTCCATCTCTGCCTCTCTGCTCTCGTCCTTTCCCTTCCCACCATTAGAGACGGGGTATTCCATCTCTGCCTCTGTGCTCCCATCCTCTCCCTTCCCACCATTAGAGACGGGGTATTCCATCTCTGCCTCTCTGCTCTCGTCCTTTCCCTTCCCACCATTAGAGGCGGGGTATTCCATCTCTGCCTCTCTGCTCTCGTCCTTTCCCTTCCCACCATTAGAGACGGGGTATTCCATCTCTGCCTCTCTGCTCTCGTCCTTTCCCTTCCCACCAATAGAGACGGGGTATTCCATCTCTGCCTCTCTGCTCCCATCCTTTCCCTTCCCACCATTAGAGGCGGGGTATTCCATCTCTGCCTCTCTGCTCTCGTCCTTTCCCTTCCCACCATTAGAGACGGGGTATTCCATCTCTGCCTCTCTGCTCTCATCCTTTCCCTTCCCACCATTAGAGGCGGGGTATTCCATCTCTGCCTCTCTGCTCTCATCCTTTCCCTTCCCACCATTAGAGGCGGGGTATTCCATCTCTGCCTCTCTGCTCTCGTCCTTTCCCTTCCCACCATTAGAGGCGGGGTATTCCATCTCTGCCTCTCTGCTCTCGTCCTTTCCCTTCCCACCATTAGAGACGGGGTATTCCATCTCTGCCTCTCTGCTCCCGTCCTTTCCCTTCCCCCCATTAGAGACGGGGTATTCCATCTCTGCCTCTCTGCTCTCATCCTTTCCCTTCCCACCATTAGAGGCGGGGTATTCCATCTCTGCCTCTGTGCTCCCATCCTCTCCCTTCCCACCATTAGAGACGGGGTATTCCATCTCTGCCTCTCTGCTCTCGTCCTTTCCCTTCCCCCCATTAGAGACGGGGTATTCCATCTCTGCCTCTCTGCTCTCGTCCTTTCCCTTCCCCCCATTAGAGGCGGGGTATTCCATCTCTGCCTCTCTGCTCTCGTCCTTTCCCTTCCCACCATTAGAGGCGGGGTATTCCATCTCTGCCTCTCTGCTCTCGTCCTTTCCCTTCCCACCATTAGAGACGGGGTATCCCATCTCTGCCTCTCTGCTCTCGTCCTTTCCCTTCCCACCATTAGAGACGGGGTATTCCATCTCTGCCTCTCTGCTCTCGTCCTTTCCCTTCCCACCATTAGAGACGGGGTATCCCATCTCTGCCTCTCTGCTCTCATCCTTTCCCTTCCCACCATTAGAGACGGGGTATCCAATCTCTGCCTCTCTGCTCTCGTCCTTTCCCTTCCCACCATTAGAGGCGGGGTATTCCATCTCTGCCTCTCTGCTCCCATCCTCTCCCTTCCCCCCATTAGAGACGGGGTATTCCATCTCTGCCTCTCTGCTCTCGTCCTTTCCCTTCCCACCATTAGAGGCGGGGTATTCCATCTCTGCCTCTCTGCTCTCGTCCTTTCCCTTCCCCCCATTAGAGACGGGGTATTCCATCTCTGCCTCTCTGCTCTCGTCCTTTCCCTTCCCACCATTAGAGGCGGGGTATTCCATCTCTGCCTCTCTGCTCTCGTCCTTTCCCTTCCCACAATTAGAGACGGGGTATTCCATCTCTGCCTCTCTGCTCTCGTCCTTTCCCTTCCCCCCATTAGAGACGGGGTATTCCATCTCTGCCTCTCTGCTCTCGTCCTTTCCCTTCCCACCATTAGAGACGGGGTATTCCATCTCTGCCTCTCTGCTCTCACCCTTTCCCTTCCCCCCATTAGAGGCGGGGTATTCCATCTCTGCCTCTCTGCTCTCATCCTTTCCCTTCCCACCATTAGAGACGGGGTATTCCATCTCTGCCTCTCTGCTCCCATCCTTTCCCTTCCCACCATTAGAGACGGGGTATTCCATCTCTGCCTCTCTGCTCTCGTCCTTTCCCTTCCCACCATTAGAGACGGGGTATTCCATCTCTGCCTCTCTGCTCTCATCCTTTCCCTTCCCACCATTAGAGACGGGGTATTCCATCTCTGCCTCTCTGCTCCCATCCTTTCCCTTCCCACCATTAGAGACGGGGTATTCCATCTCTGCCTCTCTGCTCTCGTCCTTTCCCTTCCCACCATTAGAGACGGGGTATTCCATCTCTGCCTCTCTGCTCTCGTCCTTTCCCTTCCCACCATTAGAGACGGGGTATTCCATCTCTGCCTCTCTGCTCTCACCCTTTCCCTTCCCACCATTAGAGACGGGGTATTCCATCTCTGCCTCTCTGCTCTCGTCCTTTCCCTTCCCACCATTAGAGACGGGGTATTCCATCTCTGCCTCTCTGCTCTCGTCCTTTCCCTTCCCACCATTAGAGACGGGGTATTCCATCTCTGCCTCTGTGCTCCCATCCTCTCCCTTCCCACCATTAGAGACGGGGTATTCCATCTCTGCCTCTCTGCTCTCGTCCTTTCCCTTCCCACCATTAGAGGCGGGGTATTCCATCTCTGCCTCTCTGCTCTCGTCCTTTCCCTTCCCACCATTAGAGACGGGGTATTCCATCTCTGCCTCTCTGCTCTCGTCCTTTCCCTTCCCACCAATAGAGACGGGGTATTCCATCTCTGCCTCTCTGCTCCCATCCTTTCCCTTCCCACCATTAGAGGCGGGGTATTCCATCTCTGCCTCTCTGCTCTCGTCCTTTCCCTTCCCACCATTAGAGACGGGGTATTCCATCTCTGCCTCTCTGCTCTCATCCTTTCCCTTCCCACCATTAGAGGCGGGGTATTCCATCTCTGCCTCTCTGCTCTCGTCCTTTCCCTTCCCACCATTAGAGACGGGGTATTCCATCTCTGCCTCTCTGCTCTCATCCTTTCCCTTCCCACCATTAGAGGCGGGGTATTCCATCTCTGCCTCTGTGCTCCCATCCTCTCCCTTCCCACCATTAGAGACGGGGTATTCCATCTCTGCCTCTCTGCTCTCGTCCTTTCCCTTCCCCCCATTAGAGACGGGGTATTCCATCTCTGCCTCTCTGCTCTCGTCCTTTCCCTTCCCCCCATTAGAGGCGGGGTATTCCATCTCTGCCTCTCTGCTCTCGTCCTTTCCCTTCCCACCATTAGAGGCGGGGTATTCCATCTCTGCCTCTCTGCTCTCGTCCTTTCCCTTCCCACCATTAGAGACGGGGTATCCCATCTCTGCCTCTCTGCTCTCGTCCTTTCCCTTCCCACCATTAGAGACGGGGTATTCCATCTCTGCCTCTCTGCTCTCGTCCTTTCCCTTCCCACCATTAGAGACGGGGTATCCCATCTCTGCCTCTCTGCTCTCATCCTTTCCCTTCCCACCATTAGAGACGGGGTATCCAATCTCTGCCTCTCTGCTCTCGTCCTTTCCCTTCCCACCATTAGAGGCGGGGTATTCCATCTCTGCCTCTCTGCTCCCATCCTCTCCCTTCCCCCCATTAGAGACGGGGTATTCCATCTCTGCCTCTCTGCTCTCGTCCTTTCCCTTCCCACCATTAGAGGCGGGGTATTCCATCTCTGCCTCTCTGCTCTCGTCCTTTCCCTTCCCCCCATTAGAGACGGGGTATTCCATCTCTGCCTCTCTGCTCTCGTCCTTTCCCTTCCCACCATTAGAGGCGGGGTATTCCATCTCTGCCTCTCTGCTCTCGTCCTTTCCCTTCCCACAATTAGAGACGGGGTATTCCATCTCTGCCTCTCTGCTCTCGTCCTTTCCCTTCCCCCCATTAGAGACGGGGTATTCCATCTCTGCCTCTCTGCTCTCGTCCTTTCCCTTCCCACCATTAGAGACGGGGTATTCCATCTCTGCCTCTCTGCTCTCACCCTTTCCCTTCCCCCCATTAGAGGCGGGGTATTCCATCTCTGCCTCTCTGCTCTCATCCTTTCCCTTCCCACCATTAGAGACGGGGTATTCCATCTCTGCCTCTCTGCTCCCATCCTTTCCCTTCCCACCATTAGAGACGGGGTATTCCATCTCTGCCTCTCTGCTCTCGTCCTTTCCCTTCCCACCATTAGAGACGGGGTATTCCATCTCTGCCTCTCTGCTCTCATCCTTTCCCTTCCCACCATTAGAGACGGGGTATTCCATCTCTGCCTCTCTGCTCCCATCCTTTCCCTTCCCACCATTAGAGACGGGGTATTCCATCTCTGCCTCTCTGCTCTCGTCCTTTCCCTTCCCACCATTAGAGACGGGGTATTCCATCTCTGCCTCTCTGCTCTCGTCCTTTCCCTTCCCACCATTAGAGACGGGGTATTCCATCTCTGCCTCTCTGCTCTCACCCTTTCCCTTCCCACCATTAGAGACGGGGTATTCCATCTCTGCCTCTCTGCTCTCGTCCTTTCCCTTCCCACCATTAGAGACGGGGTATTCCATCTCTGCCTCTCTGCTCTCGTCCTTTCCCTTCCCACCATTAGAGACGGGGTATTCCATCTCTGCCTCTGTGCTCCCATCCTCTCCCTTCCCACCATTAGAGACGGGGTATTCCATCTCTGCCTCTCTGCTCTCGTCCTTTCCCTTCCCACCATTAGAGGCGGGGTATTCCATCTCTGCCTCTCTGCTCTCGTCCTTTCCCTTCCCACCATTAGAGACGGGGTATTCCATCTCTGCCTCTCTGCTCTCGTCCTTTCCCTTCCCACCAATAGAGACGGGGTATTCCATCTCTGCCTCTCTGCTCCCATCCTTTCCCTTCCCACCATTAGAGGCGGGGTATTCCATCTCTGCCTCTCTGCTCTCGTCCTTTCCCTTCCCACCATTAGAGACGGGGTATTCCATCTCTGCCTCTCTGCTCTCATCCTTTCCCTTCCCACCATTAGAGGCGGGGTATTCCATCTCTGCCTCTCTGCTCTCGTCCTTTCCCTTCCCACCATTAGAGACGGGGTATTCCATCTCTGCCTCTCTGCTCTCATCCTTTCCCTTCCCACCATTAGAGGCGGGGTATTCCATCTCTGCCTCTGTGCTCCCATCCTCTCCCTTCCCACCATTAGAGACGGGGTATTCCATCTCTGCCTCTCTGCTCTCGTCCTTTCCCTTCCCCCCATTAGAGACGGGGTATTCCATCTCTGCCTCTCTGCTCTCGTCCTTTCCCTTCCCCCCATTAGAGGCGGGGTATTCCATCTCTGCCTCTCTGCTCTCGTCCTTTCCCTTCCCACCATTAGAGGCGGGGTATTCCATCTCTGCCTCTCTGCTCTCGTCCTTTCCCTTCCCACCATTAGAGACGGGGTATCCCATCTCTGCCTCTCTGCTCTCGTCCTTTCCCTTCCCACCATTAGAGACGGGGTATTCCATCTCTGCCTCTCTGCTCTCGTCCTTTCCCTTCCCACCATTAGAGACGGGGTATCCCATCTCTGCCTCTCTGCTCTCATCCTTTCCCTTCCCACCATTAGAGACGGGGTATCCAATCTCTGCCTCTCTGCTCTCGTCCTTTCCCTTCCCACCATTAGAGGCGGGGTATTCCATCTCTGCCTCTCTGCTCCCATCCTCTCCCTTCCCCCCATTAGAGACGGGGTATTCCATCTCTGCCTCTCTGCTCTCGTCCTTTCCCTTCCCACCATTAGAGGCGGGGTATTCCATCTCTGCCTCTCTGCTCTCGTCCTTTCCCTTCCCCCCATTAGAGACGGGGTATTCCATCTCTGCCTCTCTGCTCTCGTCCTTTCCCTTCCCACCATTAGAGGCGGGGTATTCCATCTCTGCCTCTCTGCTCTCGTCCTTTCCCTTCCCACAATTAGAGACGGGGTATTCCATCTCTGCCTCTCTGCTCTCGTCCTTTCCCTTCCCCCCATTAGAGACGGGGTATTCCATCTCTGCCTCTCTGCTCTCGTCCTTTCCCTTCCCACCATTAGAGACGGGGTATTCCATCTCTGCCTCTCTGCTCTCACCCTTTCCCTTCCCCCCATTAGAGGCGGGGTATTCCATCTCTGCCTCTCTGCTCTCATCCTTTCCCTTCCCACCATTAGAGACGGGGTATTCCATCTCTGCCTCTCTGCTCCCATCCTTTCCCTTCCCACCATTAGAGACGGGGTATTCCATCTCTGCCTCTCTGCTCTCGTCCTTTCCCTTCCCACCATTAGAGACGGGGTATTCCATCTCTGCCTCTCTGCTCTCATCCTTTCCCTTCCCACCATTAGAGACGGGGTATTCCATCTCTGCCTCTCTGCTCCCATCCTTTCCCTTCCCACCATTAGAGACGGGGTATTCCATCTCTGCCTCTCTGCTCTCGTCCTTTCCCTTCCCACCATTAGAGACGGGGTATTCCATCTCTGCCTCTCTGCTCTCGTCCTTTCCCTTCCCACCATTAGAGACGGGGTATTCCATCTCTGCCTCTCTGCTCTCACCCTTTCCCTTCCCACCATTAGAGACGGGGTATTCCATCTCTGCCTCTCTGCTCTCGTCCTTTCCCTTCCCACCATTAGAGACGGGGTATTCCATCTCTGCCTCTCTGCTCTCGTCCTTTCCCTTCCCACCATTAGAGACGGGGTATTCCATCTCTGCCTCTGTGCTCCCATCCTCTCCCTTCCCACCATTAGAGACGGGGTATTCCATCTCTGCCTCTCTGCTCTCGTCCTTTCCCTTCCCCCCATTAGAGACGGGGTATTCCATCTCTGCCTCTCTGCTCTCGTCCTTTCCCTTCCCACCATTAGAGGCGGGGTATTCCATCTCTGCCTCTCTGCTCTCGTCCTTTCCCTTCCCACCATTAGAGACGGGGTATTCCATCTCTGCCTCTCTGCTCTCGTCCTTTCCCTTCCCACCAATAGAGACGGGGTATTCCATCTCTGCCTCTCTGCTCCCATCCTTTCCCTTCCCACCATTAGAGGCGGGGTATTCCATCTCTGCCTCTCTGCTCTCGTCCTTTCCCTTCCCACCATTAGAGACGGGGTATTCCATCTCTGCCTCTCTGCTCTCATCCTTTCCCTTCCCACCATTAGAGGCGGGGTATTCCATCTCTGCCTCTGTGCTCCCATCCTCTCCCTTCCCACCATTAGAGACGGGGTATTCCATCTCTGCCTCTCTGCTCTCGTCCTTTCCCTTCCCCCCATTAGAGACGGGGTATTCCATCTCTGCCTCTCTGCTCTCGTCCTTTCCCTTCCCCCCATTAGAGGCGGGGTATTCCATCTCTGCCTCTCTGCTCTCGTCCTTTCCCTTCCCACCATTAGAGGCGGGGTATTCCATCTCTGCCTCTCTGCTCTCGTCCTTTCCCTTCCCACCATTAGAGACGGGGTATCCCATCTCTGCCTCTCTGCTCTCGTCCTTTCCCTTCCCACCATTAGAGACGGGGTATTCCATCTCTGCCTCTCTGCTCTCGTCCTTTCCCTTCCCACCATTAGAGACGGGGTATCCCATCTCTGCCTCTCTGCTCTCATCCTTTCCCTTCCCACCATTAGAGACGGGGTATCCAATCTCTGCCTCTCTGCTCTCGTCCTTTCCCTTCCCACCATTAGAGGCGGGGTATTCCATCTCTGCCTCTCTGCTCCCATCCTCTCCCTTCCCCCCATTAGAGACGGGGTATTCCATCTCTGCCTCTCTGCTCTCGTCCTTTCCCTTCCCACCATTAGAGGCGGGGTATTCCATCTCTGCCTCTCTGCTCTCGTCCTTTCCCTTCCCCCCATTAGAGACGGGGTATTCCATCTCTGCCTCTCTGCTCTCGTCCTTTCCCTTCCCACCATTAGAGGCGGGGTATTCCATCTCTGCCTCTCTGCTCTCGTCCTTTCCCTTCCCACAATTAGAGACGGGGTATTCCATCTCTGCCTCTCTGCTCTCGTCCTTTCCCTTCCCCCCATTAGAGACGGGGTATTCCATCTCTGCCTCTCTGCTCTCGTCCTTTCCCTTCCCACCATTAGAGACGGGGTATTCCATCTCTGCCTCTCTGCTCTCACCCTTTCCCTTCCCCCCATTAGAGGCGGGGTATTCCATCTCTGCCTCTCTGCTCTCATCCTTTCCCTTCCCACCATTAGAGACGGGGTATTCCATCTCTGCCTCTCTGCTCCCATCCTTTCCCTTCCCACCATTAGAGACGGGGTATTCCATCTCTGCCTCTCTGCTCTCGTCCTTTCCCTTCCCACCATTAGAGACGGGGTATTCCATCTCTGCCTCTCTGCTCTCATCCTTTCCCTTCCCACCATTAGAGACGGGGTATTCCATCTCTGCCTCTCTGCTCTCGTCCTTTCCCTTCCCACCATTAGAGACGGGGTATTCCATCTCTGCCTCTCTGCTCTCGTCCTTTCCCTTCCCACCATTAGAGACGGGGTATTCCATCTCTGCCTCTCTGCTCTCACCCTTTCCCTTCCCACCATTAGAGACGGGGTATTCCATCTCTGCCTCTCTGCTCTCGTCCTTTCCCTTCCCACCATTAGAGACGGGGTATTCCATCTCTGCCTCTCTGCTCTCGTCCTTTCCCTTCCCACCATTAGAGACGGGGTATTCCATCTCTGCCTCTGTGCTCCCATCCTCTCCCTTCCCACCATTAGAGACGGGGTATTCCATCTCTGCCTCTCTGCTCTCGTCCTTTCCCTTCCCACCATTAGAGGCGGGGTATTCCATCTCTGCCTCTCTGCTCTCGTCCTTTCCCTTCCCACCATTAGAGACGGGGTATTCCATCTCTGCCTCTCTGCTCTCGTCCTTTCCCTTCCCACCAATAGAGACGGGGTATTCCATCTCTGCCTCTCTGCTCCCATCCTTTCCCTTCCCACCATTAGAGGCGGGGTATTCCATCTCTGCCTCTCTGCTCTCGTCCTTTCCCTTCCCACCATTAGAGACGGGGTATTCCATCTCTGCCTCTCTGCTCTCATCCTTTCCCTTCCCACCATTAGAGGCGGGGTATTCCATCTCTGCCTCTCTGCTCTCGTCCTTTCCCTTCCCACCATTAGAGACGGGGTATTCCATCTCTGCCTCTCTGCTCTCATCCTTTCCCTTCCCACCATTAGAGGCGGGGTATTCCATCTCTGCCTCTGTGCTCCCATCCTCTCCCTTCCCACCATTAGAGACGGGGTATTCCATCTCTGCCTCTCTGCTCTCGTCCTTTCCCTTCCCCCCATTAGAGACGGGGTATTCCATCTCTGCCTCTCTGCTCTCGTCCTTTCCCTTCCCCCCATTAGAGGCGGGGTATTCCATCTCTGCCTCTCTGCTCTCGTCCTTTCCCTTCCCACCATTAGAGGCGGGGTATTCCATCTCTGCCTCTCTGCTCTCGTCCTTTCCCTTCCCACCATTAGAGACGGGGTATCCCATCTCTGCCTCTCTGCTCTCGTCCTTTCCCTTCCCACCATTAGAGACGGGGTATTCCATCTCTGCCTCTCTGCTCTCGTCCTTTCCCTTCCCACCATTAGAGACGGGGTATCCCATCTCTGCCTCTCTGCTCTCATCCTTTCCCTTCCCACCATTAGAGACGGGGTATCCAATCTCTGCCTCTCTGCTCTCGTCCTTTCCCTTCCCACCATTAGAGGCGGGGTATTCCATCTCTGCCTCTCTGCTCCCATCCTCTCCCTTCCCCCCATTAGAGACGGGGTATTCCATCTCTGCCTCTCTGCTCTCGTCCTTTCCCTTCCCACCATTAGAGGCGGGGTATTCCATCTCTGCCTCTCTGCTCTCGTCCTTTCCCTTCCCCCCATTAGAGACGGGGTATTCCATCTCTGCCTCTCTGCTCTCGTCCTTTCCCTTCCCACCATTAGAGGCGGGGTATTCCATCTCTGCCTCTCTGCTCTCGTCCTTTCCCTTCCCACAATTAGAGACGGGGTATTCCATCTCTGCCTCTCTGCTCTCGTCCTTTCCCTTCCCCCCATTAGAGACGGGGTATTCCATCTCTGCCTCTCTGCTCTCGTCCTTTCCCTTCCCACCATTAGAGACGGGGTATTCCATCTCTGCCTCTCTGCTCTCACCCTTTCCCTTCCCCCATTAGAGGCGGGGTATTCCATCTCTGCCTCTCTGCTCTCATCCTTTCCCTTCCCACCATTAGAGACGGGGTATTCCATCTCTGCCTCTCTGCTCTCGTCCTTTCCCTTCCCACCATTAGAGACGGGGTATTCCATCTCTGCCTCTCTGCTCTCGTCCTTTCCCTTCCCACCATTAGAGACGGGGTATTCCATCTCTGCCTCTCTGCTCTCACCCTTTCCCTTCCCACCATTAGAGACGGGGTATTCCATCTCTGCCTCTCTGCTCTCGTCCTTTCCCTTCCCACCATTAGAGACGGGGTATTCCATCTCTGCCTCTCTGCTCTCGTCCTTTCCCTTCCCACCATTAGAGACGGGGTATTCCATCTCTGCCTCTGTGCTCCCATCCTCTCCCTTCCCACCATTAGAGACGGGGTATTCCATCTCTGCCTCTCTGCTCTCGTCCTTTCCCTTCCCACCATTAGAGGCGGGGTATTCCATCTCTGCCTCTCTGCTCTCGTCCTTTCCCTTCCCACCATTAGAGACGGGGTATTCCATCTCTGCCTCTCTGCTCTCGTCCTTTCCCTTCCCACCAATAGAGACGGGGTATTCCATCTCTGCCTCTCTGCTCCCATCCTTTCCCTTCCCACCATTAGAGGCGGGGTATTCCATCTCTGCCTCTCTGCTCTCGTCCTTTCCCTTCCCACCATTAGAGACGGGGTATTCCATCTCTGCCTCTCTGCTCTCATCCTTTCCCTTCCCACCATTAGAGGCGGGGTATTCCATCTCTGCCTCTCTGCTCTCGTCCTTTCCCTTCCCACCATTAGAGACGGGGTATTCCATCTCTGCCTCTCTGCTCTCATCCTTTCCCTTCCCACCATTAGAGGCGGGGTATTCCATCTCTGCCTCTGTGCTCCCATCCTCTCCCTTCCCACCATTAGAGACGGGGTATTCCATCTCTGCCTCTCTGCTCTCGTCCTTTCCCTTCCCCCCATTAGAGACGGGGTATTCCATCTCTGCCTCTCTGCTCTCGTCCTTTCCCTTCCCCCCATTAGAGGCGGGGTATTCCATCTCTGCCTCTCTGCTCTCGTCCTTTCCCTTCCCACCATTAGAGGCGGGGTATTCCATCTCTGCCTCTCTGCTCTCGTCCTTTCCCTTCCCACCATTAGAGACGGGGTATCCCATCTCTGCCTCTCTGCTCTCGTCCTTTCCCTTCCCACCATTAGAGACGGGGTATTCCATCTCTGCCTCTCTGCTCTCGTCCTTTCCCTTCCCACCATTAGAGACGGGGTATCCCATCTCTGCCTCTCTGCTCTCATCCTTTCCCTTCCCACCATTAGAGACGGGGTATCCAATCTCTGCCTCTCTGCTCTCGTCCTTTCCCTTCCCACCATTAGAGGCGGGGTATTCCATCTCTGCCTCTCTGCTCCCATCCTCTCCCTTCCCCCCATTAGAGACGGGGTATTCCATCTCTGCCTCTCTGCTCTCGTCCTTTCCCTTCCCACCATTAGAGGCGGGGTATTCCATCTCTGCCTCTCTGCTCTCGTCCTTTCCCTTCCCCCCATTAGAGACGGGGTATTCCATCTCTGCCTCTCTGCTCTCGTCCTTTCCCTTCCCACCATTAGAGACGGGGTATTCCATCTCTGCCTCTCTGCTCTCGTCCTTTCCCTTCCCCACAATTAGAGGCGGGGTATTCCATCTCTGCCTCTCTGCTCTCGTCCTTTCCCTTCCCCCCATTAGAGACGGGGTATTCCATCTCTGCCTCTCTGCTCTCGTCCTTTCCCTTCCCACCATTAGAGACGGGGTATTCCATCTCTGCCTCTCTGCTCTCGTCCTTTCCCTTCCCACCATTAGAGGCGGGGTATTCCATCTCTGCCTCTCTGCTCTCGTCCTTTCCCTTCCCACAATTAGAGACGGGGTATTCCATCTCTGCCTCTCTGCTCTCGTCCTTTCCCTTCCCCCCATTAGAGACGGGGTATTCCATCTCTGCCTCTCTGCTCTCGTCCTTTCCCTTCCCCACCATTAGAGACGGGGTATTCCATCTCTGCCTCTCTGCTCTCACCCTTTCCCATCCCCCCATTAGAGGCGGGGTATTCCATCTCTGCCTCTCTGCTCTCATCCTTTCCCTTCCCACCATTAGAGACGGGGTATTCCATCTCTGCCTCTCTGCTCCCATCCTTTCCCTTCCCACCATTAGAGACGGGGTATTCCATCTCTGCCTCTCTGCTCTCGTCCTTTCCCTTCCCACCATTAGAGACGGGGTATTCCATCTCTGCCTCTCTGCTCCCATCCTTTCCCTTCCCACCATTAGAGACGGGGTATTCCATCTCTGCCTCTCTGCTCTCGTCCTTTCCCTTCCCACCATTAGAGACGGGGTATTCCATCTCTGCCTCTCTGCTCCCATCCTTTCCCTTCCCACCATTAGAGACGGGGTATTCCATCTCTGCCTCTCTGCTCTCGTCCTTTCCCTTCCCACCATTAGAGACGGGGTATTCCATCTCTGCCTCTCTGCTCCCATCCTTTCCCTTCCCACCATTAGAGACGGGGTATTCCATCTCTGCCTCTCTGCTCTCGTCCTTTCCCTTCCCACCATTAGAGACGGGGTATTCCATCTCTGCCTCTCTGCTCTCGTCCTTTCCCTTCCCCCCATTAGAGACGGGGTATTCCATCTCTGCCTCTCTGCTCTCGTCCTTTCCCTTCCCACCATTAGAGACGGGGTATTCCATCTCTGCCTCTCTGCTCTCGTCCTTTCCCTTCCCACCATTAGAGACGGGGTATTCCATCTCTGCCTCTCTGCTCTCATCCTTTCCCTTCCCACCATTAGAGACGGGGTATTCCATCTCTGCCTCTCTGCTCTCGTCCTTTCCCTTCCACCATTAGAGACGGGGTATTCCATCTCTGCCTCTCTGCTCTCGTCCTTTCCCTTCCCACCATTAGAGACGGGGTATTCCATCTCTGCCTCTGTGCTCCCATCCTCTCCCTTCCCACCATTAGAGACGGGGTATTCCATCTCTGCCTCTCTGCTCTCGTCCTTTCCCTTCCCACCATTAGAGGCGGGGTATTCCATCTCTGCCTCTCTGCTCTCGTCCTTTCCCTTCCCACCATTAGAGACGGGGTATTCCATCTCTGCCTCTCTGCTCTCGTCCTTTCCCTTCCCACCAATAGAGACGGGGTATTCCATCTCTGCCTCTCTGCTCCCATCCTTTCCCTTCCCACCATTAGAGGCGGGGTATTCCATCTCTGCCTCTCTGCTCTCGTCCTTTCCCTTCCCACCATTAGAGACGGGGTATTCCATCTCTGCCTCTCTGCTCTCATCCTTTCCCTTCCCACCATTAGAGGCGGGGTATTCCATCTCTGCCTCTCTGCTCTCGTCCTTTCCCTTCCCACCATTAGAGACGGGGTATTCCATCTCTGCCTCTCTGCTCTCATCCTTTCCCTTCCCACCATTAGAGGCGGGGTATTCCATCTCTGCCTCTGTGCTCCCATCCTCTCCCTTCCCACCATTAGAGACGGGGTATTCCATCTCTGCCTCTCTGCTCTCGTCCTTTCCCTTCCCCCCATTAGAGACGGGGTATTCCATCTCTGCCTCTCTGCTCTCGTCCTTTCCCTTCCCCCCATTAGAGGCGGGGTATTCCATCTCTGCCTCTCTGCTCTCGTCCTTTCCCTTCCCACCATTAGAGGCGGGGTATTCCATCTCTGCCTCTCTGCTCTCGTCCTTTCCCTTCCCACCATTAGAGACGGGGTATCCCATCTCTGCCTCTCTGCTCTCGTCCTTTCCCTTCCCACCATTAGAGACGGGGTATTCCATCTCTGCCTCTCTGCTCTCGTCCTTTCCCTTCCCACCATTAGAGACGGGGTATCCCATCTCTGCCTCTCTGCTCTCATCCTTTCCCTTCCCACCATTAGAGACGGGTATCCAATCTCTGCCTCTCTGCTCTCGTCCTTTCCCTTCCCACCATTAGAGGCGGGGTATTCCATCTCTGCCTCTCTGCTCCCATCCTCTCCCTTCCCCCCATTAGAGACGGGGTATTCCATCTCTGCCTCTCTGCTCTCGTCCTTTCCCTTCCCACCATTAGAGGCGGGTATTCCATCTCTGCCTCTCTGCTCTCGTCCTTTCCCTTCCCCCCATTAGAGACGGGGTATTCCATCTCTGCCTCTCTGCTCTCGTCCTTTCCCTTCCCACCATTAGAGGCGGGGTATTCCATCTCTGCCTCTCTGCTCTCGTCCTTTCCCTTCCCACAATTAGAGACGGGGTATTCCATCTCTGCCTCTCTGCTCTCGTCCTTTCCCTTCCCCCCATTAGAGACGGGGTATTCCATCTCTGCCTCTCTGCTCTCGTCCTTTCCCTTCCACCATTAGAGACGGGGTATTCCATCTCTGCCTCTCTGCTCTCACCCTTTCCCTTCCCCCCATTAGAGGCGGGGTATTCCATCTCTGCCTCTCTGCTCTCATCCTTTCCCTTCCCACCATTAGAGACGGGGTATTCCATCTCTGCCTCTCTGCTCCCATCCTTTCCCTTCCCACCATTAGAGACGGGGTATTCCATCTCTGCCTCTCTGCTCTCGTCCTTTCCCTTCCCACCATTAGAGACGGGGTATTCCATCTCTGCCTCTCTGCTCTCATCCTTTCCCTTCCCACCATTAGAGACGGGGTATTCCATCTCTGCCTCTCTGCTCCCATCCTTTCCCTTCCCACCATTAGAGACGGGGTATTCCATCTCTGCCTCTCTGCTCTCGTCCTTTCCCTTCCCACCATTAGAGACGGGGTATTCCATCTCTGCCTCTCTGCTCTCGTCCTTTCCCTTCCCACCATTAGAGACGGGGTATTCCATCTCTGCCTCTCTGCTCTCACCCTTTCCCTTCCCACCATTAGAGACGGGGTATTCCATCTCTGCCTCTCTGCTCTCGTCCTTTCCCTTCCCCACCATTAGAGACGGGGTATTCCATCTCTGCCTCTCTGCTCTCGTCCTCTCCCTTCCCACCATTAGAGACGGGGTATTCCATCTCTGCCTCTGTGCTCCCATCCTCTCCCTTCCCACCATTAGAGACGGGGTATTCCATCTCTGCCTCTCTGCT